>NW_010336325.1:0-71593 GCF_000700745.2 Antrostomus carolinensis | reverse complement strand
TAACGGGGACATCGATAAGGTCTTTTTCCCCCTTCCAACTGTGTCTTTTCACAAAACCTTTAAACTGTAAACACCTCTGAGAAACAAAATTTTCTATCTAATTTGGCTGAAATTGATCAGTCAATTCAAAAGGCATAGGGAACAACTGACAGGTGGCCATATACCTGTACTTTCAAAACATAAATGCTCTCTATATATGTATATATGAAACGTATGCAACTTTTACTGAGTGTCATTCTGTTAGCCCCACATTAAAAGTATCCATATTATTTAGAAACCCTATAGTACTTAGAATATAATAAATATGTTTGTATGCACACAGATTATTTGAATGTGTCATGGCTTTTCTATTATCTTCCTCAATAGTTCTTGGTGCAACAAATATGTCATAAAGCTGAAAAACTTCAAAAGGTTTTCTTGAAAGCTATGTAAATAAAATAAAAGTTTTAAAACTCACCAATGCACCTTTATCTCCAGACTGACCCTCTTTTCCAGGATGACCCTGATTTAAGAGAAATGTATCTGATTTGGAAAACACTAATTTTTTCACTAGTGACATTTTACTACAAAACCACAATTATTTAAACACTTGAATTTCAGGTTGCTAATCACCCTTCTGCTGCTGTATTATAACACACACACACAAAATTTAGAGGAAAGATTTTCCTTTCAATACTGATTGAATTTACATAACAAAGGAAAAGCTGGACAATAGTTATGTTAATGTTAATGTTTTTAGGAGTATCCTGATCACTCGGGTAAAAGAGATATTGTGAGAGCCGTGGTTACAATTCTGTATTTGTAGTATAAGTATATATGCTGTGAAACCCCTGTAGTCAGTTCTGCTGTTCTTCTCCTAGCAAAACCCTGCTGAAAGTCAGGTTTTAGAAATGCAGATTTAACCTAAAAGAAAAATTGTAAAGGAGAGAGATGGTCTGAGAAGTCACGCTGACTGCCTAATGTTCCTTGGTAGTATAAAAAGATTATGTTTTTAATGCAAGAAAACTAGTGTATAGGAATTCCATTATGAACAATGATTCCATTTAAGTTTAATGCCTGAACTGTAAGCAATGCTACTCTCTGTTCACGTGAGTGCATTCTCAGAGCTAAGCTGAATTCCTTCGTGATCACAAGATGCTTAAGTTTGCCCTAGGTCTGTACCAGTGTAGACAAATGAAAGAAAAAGCCCAAACATGTAATATTCCCCTTTAGGTCAGGACACAGAGAAAGATCTAGTCTATTTTATGTTTCCTCAGAAAACAAGTGGTGAGCATTTTTACAGATGATTTGCTTTGCCATCCTGACATAGTAGGACTACAGCGAAACAGTATCTGGCCCTTTGTGTGTCAGTGAGGTTATTTACACATCCCTGCAGATGTTTCACATGCATTTCATCATCTGGGACCACATTTTAAAAGCCCACAGCCATTTTCAGCAGCTGCTTCAGAAATGTCATTTTCTTAGTTTTAATAGCTTAAATGATACAGGGGTTTTAAATGGATTTTATGATGCTGTTGCCAACTAGGACTACCAGTGCTTTTACTCACCATTTTCTTTTTGCAACACAGGTATCCAGAAATATTTATTATTTGCTAAAAATATTTAAACATTCAAGGGATTAAATATTTGGTTACTTACAGGAGGCCCATCAGAACCAGGAAGGCCAGGAAGGCCAGGCTTGCCTTGAGGTCCCTAAATGCAGAAACAGAGACACATCTTAAGAACAACAGGGAACACTGTATTATTTGCTAGGATGATGGAGAATCATCCTTGCTGAGTATTGGTATGTCCTAAACCAGTAAACTACCTTAAATATTTTTTCTATTTTAATCTCTGTTACCACAACTGGTGAACCCACCCCAGGTGTAGAGTAGCTATTAGAAAAATAATAATAATTAAAAAAAAAAATCAGGAAATAAGAAGGAAAAAAAATTCCCACCCATATCCAATACGTTTAACTCCAGAAGCTAAGGATATAAAATGCAGTTATACCTAAATACCTTGACATGGATCTCAGGGATAAACCAAAAATATAACAAAACTAAACCCAGAAAGATACTATCATACAACATATAAGCACTAGACTAGTTCTTACACTCTTTATTCAATATAAATCAACCCATATTTTTCAATGAGGTGCTTGCCTGAGAACAGGTTTAGGAATTGCCCTATGAACACGCACGCACAGAACACCAGGTGGGGAAGAATTCTCCAGTGTACAAAATTAACTACTATTTAGAATTTCAGGAATAAAAGGATTCACCATATGAAAGATGCCAACAAGATTAAGAGGCAAAGAATCCAGATTACAGAACCCCAGCGCTCATAGCTGAAAGGTGTGGTACGTATTTGTTAAAGCCTCTGGAATGTGTATATTGTTAGAATAGAATAATACTTCTTAGGTGCACAGGCAGGTAAAAAGCATGTATGTTGTTTCCTAAAATTTCCTTCAATTTCTCTTAAAGTATATACTAAAAAGTGAAGGGGAGCAAAATCAAAGAAGAATCAATAGAGCAGGAATTCAGCAAAAAGAGAAGAAAAGTAAAATAAGCATAGAATTCAATAGTGACATTTTTTAAATTAGCAGAAGACATGTTTCAAACCACAAGAACATGTACAAACAGATAGATCAGGAGAAAAACACCAAGTGACACTACAGTATGCCAATTACACTGCAGAGTTATGTTAGAATATAATCCTTAAAAAAAGAGAACAGAGTCAGACTTGAGTAGGTAAGACTTTGTTATAAATAAAAATAAAAATAATAAAAGTAATTTTCACAGCTTGCTGTGAAACTAATTAACATACAAGTACACACTATTTAACATTGTAGATGGTATTCTGATGCTAATAACAGAAAATTAATCCAAAATAAAGGGAGGAAATTATGCTTGTGAAACAGTGTATATGAGAGGAAAGACAGGGCTCTATTGGTTATTCATTTACTTGATGATTTTAGGAAGATCTTCTAATTTTTAGATATTAGGTTACTGTTCTGGATAACACAGCAAAGCCCTTGAGTGCATAAGCAAGGTTGTTGCACAGAACTGACTGAAATACCAGAATAATGCTGTAACTTACTTTTTCACCAGGAGGTCCAATAGGACCTTGCGGACCAGGAAGCCCCTGTTAAAAAGAAACCAGTGTGAGAAACCAGGGAGAACAATATACATACATTCACTCTACTAAAGGTCCCTCATTAATCTGTTTAAACACACTGGCAAATATAAGTGGCTTTTTTTTTTTTCCCCTTACGAGTTAGATCAGGAGTTTTGTGTGAGCCTTTTGCACAAGCCACTATTCTGGCAGTACGTCTGTAACAAGATCCTATTCAGAACCCTCCTCCAGGTGTGGCCATTCCTGATGCATTCCAGGAACACTGAATGAGTCATTTTTCTCCCGAATGAAAAATCCCTCTGAAAGCTTACTTGAAAACTCTGCTCCTACTGCCCTCAGCATATTTGCAGCATTATTTATAAAATCCTTGAAGCTTTATCAGTTTTGCACATGAAAAGCTAACCTGTTAGTAATTTCCATTTATTAAACATTTTCTGCATGTTACATCGTATTTCTTGAGAGTTATTTTACACTTACTTGTGGGCCTGGGATTCCTTGCTGACCAGGAGGTCCTGGTTCCCCTTGAGGACCCTACCATGCAAAAAAATACCAAGGCATTAGGTTTGCATTTCGGCACTACAGATCTTTATTGTCAGAACTAAAAGGAATACAAACTCATCTTTGTTTTTCTCTCTTTTTAAAATCTACCACCAACTTTCTATCCAGTATGCTATTTTTACATGCTAGTGAATATCAGCGTTTTCTTCAACAGAGAATAACAGCGCATACATAGAACCTAAGCACTGGAGCCCATGGTGCAAAAGGAGTTTGAGAGAAAGCACAGTTAGGCCTTTTGGCCAAAAACTAAGTAATAGAAGACTTCTCTTTTCTAGGTAAGATCAGAATGAATCTGAGTAATTTCACAGAAAAATTTAATTAAATGGAAGGGATGGCATAGTGGCAGGGACGAGAGAATGTGGAAAGGATTATTAGAATCCACTCCCTTTTTAATTCCCAGCTTACTTACTCACCATATTTCCTTTTGGGCCTGAAGGTCCATCAATACCCGCAATGCCCTACAACAGACAATATAAATATCAGAACTTTCAGTGGACTTGCATTTTTTTTCTGGAAATTGTGAATACAAAACAGTTCATACGTACGGGTTGTCCAGGGGGACCAGGTGTACCTCTGGGGCCCAGTAATCCCCGTGGACCCTGTAAAAGATGAAACACTTACTAACACCTGCATGATTTTTTCTGAACATAGAGGAGCAGGAGCGGGCAAGGAATGTCATAAGGAGTAGGAAGGCTGAGGGGAAGGCAGCATGGGGGTTGAGGGAGAAAAAAGAAAGGGAAAAATTCACTGACAACAGATTCTCCTGAAGGCCACCGTATGACTGAACAGCTTTAATTTAGCAGGGCAAGCTTTAATTTAGGTGCTGTATGGTAATTTCAGAGAATGATAGGAGGTAACTATTTATATTTCCTGGTGCAGAACATTGTCACAGCATCTTCCACTAATGTTTCAGCTGTGTCTTGGCCTAAAGGTCTGACCTGAATAGTAGCATACACGTTTGTATTCCTGTCTTAGAAAACATGATGGTCTGTCATACTTTACACTACTATTCTAAGTGTAAAGCAGTGATTTTATCTGTAGTAAAGATCCAATAAATAATTGAAAATAACTAATAATTTTATCATAATAAATGCAAGGCATTCTGGAAACCAAAATCAGGTTTGTTCCTCTTACCTCGAAAAAATTTCACAAAAGATCAAGGGCTATTCGCGTCAATATAGGGAGCAAGATATGGTCTATAACATAATCTTTTGGCTTTATACTGTGTAAATCAATATTAGTTTTCATCATTTGTGACATCATTCATGCCATGCTGCTAAAGCAGGCAGGACTGAGTCTCCAGTCTCCTCATGTATGATATAGTCACAAATCTCTAACACTCTGACTCTGTAGCAACTTCTTATTTACCAAGTAGGCAGCACTATATAATTCATTTAGGGTAAAACTCCCCTTTCTGAGACTTGATTTCTTGCCTGCAATGCAGAACTCTGCTCTGCAGTGACAGTATCTGCAGAATTCCAACTGACAGCAGTAAGAATTCTGTATGTGAAATAAGAAAGCATTGCTTACAGCTTCACCTGGGAGGCCTCTTGGTCCAACTTCCCCATCTTCTCCCTGTTTTTGTACAAAGGGAATAGCAATTTTAGAAAAAAAGAACACCTATTATGACCATATTCCCATTACTTGAGGATTCACTCTGGATTTTACTGTGTAAATAGGAACTTACTCTTGATCCATCTTCACCAGGTAAACCAGGAGGTCCCTGTGGGCCACGGTCTCCCTGTAAAATAAGGAAAGTCATTAAAATAATACATGTGTTGCTGGAAACAATAATGGATGGAAACGGAAATGAAAACAAATGTGGTAGCTGAAGTCTGATGTGTCAAAACATGTCTTGACACAATGATACAAATCTGTAGATTGTAGTACTCAGTTAAGTCTTTTATTACATTAGTATGAAAACAAATGAACATTATTGAAACAATGAACTATTTGTGTTTGTAAAATGGCACTGTGTAACTACTCCTGGCCCCATACACAAACTACTGCTACAAAAGGCAGTGTTACCCACATTTTTCTTTGTCTTGTTGGCACCTTCCCCCTCCCCCTACACAATGTGTCATTGCCAGTAAAATAAGGCATGAGTGCATGGGTCAGAAGTTAATAAACCAATCGCTGGGCCCTGGAATATACATGGTGAAGTGCGCTGACCACCTTTCAGAACCACACACCCTGGCACCAGTCATTGAGAGCCTTGGGACTGATTTGTCTGAGGCTTTGGAAGGCAGCCAGACTTCCACACTTCCCCTCAGAGGCTGGCGCTTTTCAAGTCTATATATTCAGAGCCTCGGTAGATTCTGGACCATAATTCTAGGATTTATTTTTCTTTCTCCATTTCTAAAGAGAACTAGTGTGCTGCATAGCTCAAACACCACTGACTGACCTCTTTCTGGGCAGCGAGTTTTTAGACTGTGACTTCCTTCTGGCATTGGACAACAACCAAGTATTCATGCTGTTTTCCTTAATTTTATCAGTGTCTCCAAGGAGCTTGACCACTGCTGTGGATCCCAGCAGAGATATATGGAGTCATTCTTTAGTGGCACCATTCTTTACTCTTTCAAACTTTCTTAGGGAATTTTAGGTAACTTGCTCTCTTACCCCAGAACTGTTTAATATTAGGGATGTTAGGATTTTATTCTACTCCCTTTCTGTCCTCTATAATCTGAAGTCAGCATAGGAGAGAATGAAATTCTCACTTACACATCTGTATGATAAATTAATACAGCAATTTCTATATTTGCTAAGTCTTGTAACTACTCAATGTGATCTGCTGGTAGAGCATGTGTTTTTCTACATGCTAAATGACACTCCTGAAAGATGACACATGAGACACATGATCTGTGCTCTGACTTCTAATTAATACCCAGGTGAAGACTGACTTAAGCTTTCAAATACTGAAATAATTCATCCCTCAAGGGTTACCTTTCTTGTCTTGAAATCTCATGGCACTTTGAGTTAGATTAGGAGCTTGCATTCAGTGTCCTGGTATTGTCATGCAGTAAGAACAAAACTTCCTATCATTATCAGCATTCTCAGTTCTTCAATTCCCTAATTCTTTCCAGTCTAAGGAAAAAGAAATTCAGACTTTAACAGAAAGAAATTTGAAGGAAATTTCTTTCTCCTTAGACCTTTTCTTCTAGGATATAGGGTCTTTTATACTAGAGAAGGGTTATGCATCTAGTAACTAAATAAGAAAAAGTCAAAGTCATAGGTATTGAGGCTAAAAGGAATATTACAGCATGTAGTCTGATCTCCCCTACATTGGAAGTCAAAGAATCTCATCTAGTAACTCCTGTCTGACAACTTGTGTTTGACAGAGACATAACCTCAGAGAGACATCCAATTTGCAACTCATAGTTCAAATATGTCTAATTCTAAAAGCAGTCCTAAACATGCTAGTCTAAAGTTATGGGTCTTCAACATCAACTGTCTTACAGCTGAAACATAACTACAACAGGAAAAGTGTTTCTCTTGTCTTTATTTCTGTGGACTTGATTGCAAGCCAAAGAGAACGGAATACTTGCATTATATGCTGTCAATATATATGAATCTGAAGAGCTACAGCTATCGGATTTGCCTTTGAATGGAGCAGCTTTCAGAAAGATCATAGTTTGTACTTTTACAGAAAATTTCCATAGAAACAGGAGAATACAGTGATTTTTAAAGAGTGGGATGAAGGAAATTATGAAAATAAGTCATTATTTTCATTATTATTTTGCAAATTTCAACCCAAATTTATTTTTCTATTTTAGTTTTTTTATTTGTTTAGGAAATAAGAAACAAATAGAATACTTGCAAAAAAAAAAAAGTAATTTCTTTGTGACTTTGAAGGTCTCCGAGACAGACAATTATTGTATTCTAGATTGGAAAGCAGACAGACTGAACCATTTTCTCCTGAGCCATCACACTGAAGTAGCGGCAAGAGCTTAATGTCTATCCCCCTCTGCTGGTTACCTGCTGATCAAGCTGCATTTCAACTATGTAATGCGCTGATGATTGCTTTACACTCTTAAGTAAAAGGGAATGATGAAAGAGGATCAAGACATTTCATTTCTGTATGACACTATTCTTTTCCCATTGCAAACAGAACTCAAAAAAGTATCCTTAGATGCTTTTACAAAGAACTACATTATGGGCCAGCAGCCAACACAGTTGAGATTTTCAGGAAACTGCAGCAACTGGGCTAACCCATTGAAGGGCAAGAGCTATCATCATTTCTTGGTCATCAAGCTTTAGCACATATGGGAATGGTTCTGTTGACATTCCCACTCATCGTTTCTTTTATGGTGCATTGCGCTTACCAGGACAACAGTAAGGGAGGTAAATTTCATAGAGTATGTTACTAGCATCTATATTAGGGGTATAATTTAAAGCAGAAATCCCCTATTGTGATTATTTCTCCACTTTGCAGGGAAAGATACAGTCTCATCTTACAGATTGTTATGACATAAGGAGCAAGTACACTAGCTGTTTTAAATATTAATTCAAGTTTCCCTATCGTATCTGATCTTTCTTTAAGCTGCAGTTGTTGGAATAAGCCCCACTAAGCAATTCAGTTTGCAACTCAAATATTCAAATGTATTTTTTGAGCAAGCTTCTCAGCAGGTTAAAATTTGTCATGCGCCTGATAAAGAAACTTCATGCTAATTTCCTTTTCCTATTACTCTTTCCTTTAACAATCACTTTAAATCCAACAGGCAAATTCCTTAACTAAGAAAAATAAGCAAAACCTAGCTGAAGATGTGATCTGAATTCTGAAAATACCTTTAAATCATTCATACATATATATGAACTGTTGTCTATTGATTGCTATTACTAAAATGTTTCATGAAGAATATATTACCTGACCATAGAGATATTCTGTAGTATGAAAAGCTGGCATTCTGTTTTAACTTTCTCCATAGTCTTTAGTGCTATTCTTAATTAATAGTGCATTATTTCTGTGACAGTATCAATTTGTTGTACAAATAGACATGTCTTTCTTACCCTGTTACCTTTGTCACCAGGGAGGCCAGGAAGACCATCAAATCCTCTGTCGCCCTAGGAAAGAAGAAATCACAGCTTTAGTAAATGACAATTACATTCTATATTACTCTGAATAAATTGTGCCTTCCCTCTAGAAGTTAATTTCTACACTTGGTTACATGTACACTTCTGGTAATGAATGAAAAACACAGACAGGAGTACATAGATCAAACTCAGAAAATTTGCTTCTATGCATTAAAGCAATAGAAGATGCCACACCAACTTTTTAACTGTGCTGTAATTATGCTTTTATAAAAAGAAGTTTGCATTGAAATGAAAATCTTGATTCTAGCTGCACTTTGCAGTTGCAGAACTGACTTTGCTATTATTGATACTCTGTAAATAGAAACTGACTGAGAGGGACAGGTATCATGCCCCAAAAATCAAGTTACTTCAAGGTCAGACTACTAGCCATTACCATTAATTAACATATTTTAAATGGTTGATTCATTCTCAGCTCTTGCATCTGACCCAGCTATCTGAAACCTCAGTATTTTCACTTGAGAGAAGAATTTGGGGTTGGCCTGGAAGAAACTGTGGTACCTACATAAAATCTGTCTAGCCCTTCCAAGACTGAAATAAAGCTTCAGGTCTTATTATTATTTACCTTTGCACCAGGTTCTCCTGGCATTCCTCTGGCACCATCAGCTCCAGGACGTCCCTGCAAAATCCCAAAGTGGCAAGCATTTGAAAATGCAGTGGAATCAATTAATATTTAAATATATTTAAATAGAAACTATTTACCCAGAGCAGGATTGATCCATATACTACCTACCCTTTTGCCAGCTTTTCCACTTGGACCAGGGGAACCTTGAACACCACGAGGACCCTGAATTTAAAAAGTGAAATTTTGTCATTGAATCACATGAATCACATTCATGTCAGCAAAAAGCTAGTTAAACATTTCACCTCAAGATCCAGATAATTTTTTTTCATATACAAAGCTGCATTTTTTCTCAGGAGATAGATTCTTGTTTCTAAATTCCCATTAGTTTTTATAAAACATAGGCATACAAATTGGCTTTAGCATTACCAATTTTAACACTAGTTTTTATGAGATGGCACCTCACATGGCATAATTTGTCATTTTAACATAAAAGTTTTTTACAATCTTTTCATGGCTTTGAAGAACTTGGTCCTGTGGTTTGAGAATCCTTCTTCCTCTCACACCAAAATTATTTTAGTCACATAATAATTATTTAATGAAAGCTAAGGAGTACTTCAAATCCCGAACTCATACACAGACATGAGATGGGATGGTAAACAGCTCACATGCTGTTGTAGTTTTACACAGCACAGTTTTAACTAGAGAGAGACCAAATTACCCAAGACTGAAAAACCTAATTCCACTTTTCAAACACATATAACATTCACTGACAACTGTGTGGGAAATATGTTTCTTCGGCAGTTTTCTCATCCCCCATACAAATGCATCTTCTTCAGGTGAAAAGAGCAATGGTAAGGACTAGCTATCCAAAAATACTGAGTAGGAAGAGAAAAAATACTAAAAATGTAATTAAGCAAAACGTAAGACTGACTAGCTTTTCAGAGTGAAAGAGACTCCTATAATGATTTCTTTAAGAACATTCTATTACTTTTAGGTTTAAAGACTGAAAGATTTAAATGTCTTTCAGTGCTCTTTAACATCATTGCACAGGAGCTGACATAATAGTAAGCTGAGAAGCAAAGCATGCACTGATTCCTAAAGACTTATTCTTGCTATGTCACATCTTTCTTGAAAATATCCTGTTTAATTATCAACTAAATTCAACCTCTCTCACCTTTTGACATCTGATAAGATTAGCGCCTAAGTTCAGTCCACAACTGGAGACTGATTATTTATTAGCGATTTATTATGATTATTTATATGAGAAATTATGATTTAATAGAGAAAACAGCCTGACGTGACAGTATTAAAACAGGTTTACGAGTGATGACACTCTACCTGTGGCAATTTTTATTTTTTTTTGTTATATAAAGATTTTGTCTTTCAAAATGAACAATCAAGCTATTGCATTTTATTAGGATTGATTGTAAAAGCTATTTTTCTCCAATTGCACACAGAAAACATATAATGGATTGATTTCTTCTAAGTGATATGAATGCATATTCTTAAAGATAAACAAGCTTGAATGTAACAGGCAATACTGTTGTACCTGGGGACCTGGTTCACCATTTTCACCCTTAGCGCCTGCTGCTCCAGGTCCGCCCTTGATGAAAAAAGCAAAACATACTGTTTAAATATACAAAAACATCTTTAAATGAATGTTACTTTCTATTCATACACATTAATTACAGGTAGAAAAAACAAACAATCCCCTATTCATTAGGAGGTTTGAATTTACCATTTGAATCTGCAGATATACCCTGATATATCATTGTCTAGACACTGCCTAACTGGGCCAAAAATTTTTCTATTACCAAAAAAACCCCCGTTGATTTGAATGGGATCAAATGTAACCCCTTGTTCTATATTAATATTTGAGAGCTAAATATGAGCACAGTAAGAACATAAGTCATGCAAACAGATAACTGTAGGGAATGCAACAGAAATTAAGGTCACCTCTTTTTATCTGTGTTGTACAGAAAATAACACCCTTGGAGTTCAACACAAAGATCACTATAGTCAATGAAAAATACTCTGTCTAATCTTCTAATGCACTTCAGTGATGTTTTAATCAAGGTCTTTGTCCATCTGGCCCTGTAAAGGTGGAAAATCTATATAACTGCATGTCTTTACTATCACTAAATGATGATACAGATTTTCAGAGTAAGTTTTACTCATAAACAGACCTAAAACAGATCTTCATCCAGGGTAAGATACTGTACATGGAATCCGGGGCTGAACTAGTCAAAGTAAGTTTGTGTTTTCTTAATAGTGGTCTCAAAAAAATAGACAAAACAAAAAATCTCGACATGTTTACATGGAACACAGGCTCAGGGAAAAGGAACATACTGGATTTTACTATTAGGGGCAAAAGAATTTTTTCATTTCTGACCTCTGAAACAGGTCATGGCCAAATGTAAATATGAAATGAAATTTGTAGACCTTGGAAAATCGATAATCCTCCTCTATTCCTATTGACCATTCAAAGAAAGAAGTGGTCTCACGGTTTGGCTTAGTGCTGAGTCTAGCGTCCTGGAGTGGAAAGATTCCCACTGACCTTGCAAGTATCCTGACCTGGTACTGGCAGTGCAGAGAACAGTGGCTTTGGTAAGTGGTGACTCTTTGGGTTTCCCTGATGTACGCTCTGCTTTTAGTTAACATAATTGATTTCATTTGGTATCTTTAGGCAGAAATTTATTTTGTATTCTATGTTAATTAAGCATGTGAACTCCAGACGCAGTTAAAGCTAGACTGGGGCTTTGACAGTGCTACGTTTAAGACTTTTAATAACTGGTATGTTTCTAAATGTATCTTATTGGCTACTAATTTAACAAAATACAATTCATATTAAGAGTAACAGCTCCAACTATTTCATTCTTAAAATAAGCTGGGTACACAAACAATTGACAGATCAAGAATCTGGAGTTGCTCCTGAAACTGTAGGCCAAAAATGTTGCCAAATCAAAGAGTTGGATTTTTAGAGCCTCCTGGTGGCTTAGAAGCAAAACAACTATTAATATTATTCATCTGTTGAACTTTGCATACAGAAATTCATGAAGGTTTTTAAAACATGAAAGCATGATTATGAGGCCAGGTTATACCTCAGCTAAGGTATACAACTCACCATCATTATTATACCAGTCTTTAGAAATGAATTCCTTGCTTACAGTAGTTCTATAGTTATTTTGTCTGTATAGACTGGATGCTATCTTGCAGGTCTCTTGATTTAAATACACTGATGGAAATAGTGTATTAGTTTGTTAAGCAGACCAAACATGTTTGACTATTTGTAAGTATTGCATATCTAATCATGATCAATCAGGAGTCTGAGACTCAAATTCTCTGCTTGGTATCAACTACTTACTCTGGAAAGATTACTCTAGAAAATAATCGCTCTTGTATAGGTCTGCTTAAAAATATACGTGTAGTCCAGTGATTTCAGTTTCTGGGGACCAAGTAAGATTCTTGTGGGATATTTAGCTAAAATGTACCTGAAAAGAATAAATTTCACCTAAATTAACAGACTGGGTTCATGAAAGTGGCCAGTTTGGAGCACAGCATAATCTGGAACACATTTTTTGATGCTATATGAAGATGAGGCAAAGTACTACCGAGCCAAGCGAAAATACAACAGTTTTAGTATCATGTGGCTTTCAAGAGTCACTGAAGAGAATGTTAAGCTGCTAGGATCAGAGAAGAACATAATCCAGAGTATTCCTTATGCTGCCTAAAATATTCCTTCAACACTATGTAATATATTATGTCCCTCTGTGTTTTTTTTGTTAATAAAAGTGGTCACTGGAGGGAAGAGCAATGAGAACCACTGAGGCAACCTTTCAGTTGCATTGTGCTGCTATAATTATGCACAATGAGATGGACAATAACCTGGCCAGTATTTTCTGTTGGTAGTAGTAGGATGTTATACTCATGTTTGTCCATCTGCATCTCCTGCTTTCAAACTAACAGAGACGGTACATTAAGGAGGGTGAGGATGAGAGAGAAAAAGAGGGGGTTGGAAGGGAATGACTTGATTGTTACTGTTCAGCTAGGGGCTGTTGCTGAAGCATCACATTGAAGAAGGAAAGAAGTGCAAAAGAAGGGAAATGAACCATATTTTTTATACTATAGTCTCACCACTTCTAAGTTATGACTAAATCTCCACACTGGGATAAGTGGAAGGAAACTACTTTGGAGGAAATTGCTATTGCTTTCTGAGGCAAGGAGAAAACCAGTTGGCCTCTAGCAACTTCTGCTGCTGTCTTCTATATATGCTACTATAGTTGTGACTGGCATATCTCTGTACTCACTTTTTCTACACACAATAAACCAACAGGCACTTGCTTCATCCCTTTCTTTTGATTACCCAGCACTCATTTTTTTTCATTTCTCAATAGCAGAATTGTATTCTTGTCTGTGTTTTACAACTAGATGCTTGTCTCATCTAATGAAAACTGCTAACATTACTCTGTCCATCACTATCATGACAGTATAAATAAAAATTACAGCAAATAGAGATCAAAATTTAAGAGGCCAAATATTTGCCAACCTAGCTGTGTCATCACAGTAGACAAAAGAAGTTTCCAAATCAAATGAATCTTTCAAATAGAAAGAAGATAATTTCACTCTACATCAGATGATAAATACAATCACCTAGGAGAAATTTAGAAAAGACTAGTTTTCTACAAAGCTCACGATCTTGGCTGCAGCATTTGTTATTTTATATCATGGTACATATGCTTTATAATAGCTTTTTGAAAGATGGAAAATGCTAAATTGTACCATTTAGTGGACTATTGAGTCTGAAAAGTATCCATTTCCAAAAAGAGGAAATTGCAGTTGCAAGATTGATCAAGTGGTTTTGGCTTGCTTAGCTTCCTGCCTTGTTTTATTCTTTCCTTGTGAGTATTGTCCTTCAAAAGTGTTTGTAGAGATTACAGAGGGAAAAACAAAAAACAAAAACAAAAACCAAAAACAAACCAGAAAAACTGTTGCATTCCTTGTATAGACTTTGTAAAAATATTAAGCTGTTTTAACATCCAAAAGGCCCTTCTCCAGATCATTCAGTATTAGCAGGTAAGCCAAATTCAGGACTGATGTAAAAAAGTACAATTCTTTTGAAATCTATATAGTTTTCAATTTCTTAAGGAATGTCTCTTAAGAAATTTCCAGATTTAGCTTAAATAGTGATCCAAGGTCATTCTGCACATTCTTGCTTTAGTATCTCCTTCTGTAGAGTTTCATATTTACCACAAGAAGTTTTGTATTATCACAGAGATGACTGACTGTAGAGGCATATGTAGTTATTTATGTAAAACTATTCATTAGTTTTGTAAGTCTACCAGTGAGCTCTATCCAAACACCTCAAAATCTACAATAAAAACTGATGTAGTATTCAGGTTGCACTGCGGACCTTGCATAAGAATACAATCGACAACATTAATTATATCAGTTTCTTTTCAAATAAAATAAGTACAAATACAGAATTGTAGGCAAGGCCAGAATGAGATACATGGACTTGTGTTACTGTATTCTTAAATCTTTGCCTCTATTTTGTTTACATACCACAGGACCTGGTCTTCCAGTGAGTCCCATGGGACCAGGTGGACCCCTCATAGCAATCTGAGAAAACAAAGAACAAAACAACAGGTATCAAGAAAAAGCTGCCAACCAGCATACAAATTCTCTATTAATACAATTTCCTAATGCATTCGCAAATAGCCCCCGTCATTGACTCAATTGTCAATAAGGATAACTACTGTGATGAGATGATGCTTAGAGCTCTTTACTGCACATCCTGTGTGACATAAAATGGAAATTATTTTGGAGCTGTACCCTTGTGGCACTTTCGTTTGCAGGCTCCTTGTGCTCACCCTAGCTTGCTGAAGAATAGCTTGTGCTTGAGCTTCCTGAGCTGAGATTGTTGGGCCCTTCTCACCATCTCCACCAAAGCGGAACTGCAAGTATGAAAACAAGAAAATTATTCAGAATTTATCAAATTAAAACCACACTGGTTATTTTCTGCAACTGTGTAAACCACTTCAAAGACACAAGGTCTCAGTCTTTAGTACATTCCACTAACTTCAGAAGACTGCTGCACTGGGGACACTGGATCCAGCATGAATATCAAGTCATTGGTAATAGCTTAGAATTGAAGTGCAAATCTAATTCCTTGTGAGCAAATATTTTCTTGATTTCATAGGATTTTGGTTTCCATTTTATTTGCTTGTTTGTTCATTTCACAAAGAGACCAAAACAGACTCTAATTATGTGCAAAACCTCACTAAAAATATGTATCAAGATTAATTAATTCTCTGTACATTGGTGGCTACCCACAGAAATATACAATTCAATTTAAGGCAGACTTTAATTTGAAAAATGTTTGGTATCTAAAATGAAACTGCTTTGTGTCATTTCTGACAATTTCAAAATAAATCACAGAACAAAATTTAAGTACTCATTTCTGCACTCCTGGACTATTATTGCTCATGAAACTGCTAGCAGAAGCTTTGCAATGTTGCAGAGACACTAAGCTGCAACAAGAAGCACAGTTTTACAAAGGTATGGCATAGGCACACTGGGTATCAGGGCCATGAGTCTTTCAGTGCCCACAACAGTTTGTTCAGTTTACCTACACCCAGAGTTGGCACAGTAACTGAGGTCTTTCCTCTGCAGTCATATTATTATCAGAATGGAAGGTGGTTTTTTGGAAAGTGATGGAAAACTTATTCCTTTAAGTCACTCCAAATGAGCACTTGCCTTTTTCTAAAATGAGAAGAGAACTACTGAGCCTTCTATAATTTGAAAGGAGGCCAGGTGGTTTGTACAAATCTGCATAATGTGGAATCAACCACATTTTCAAAATATTTTTCCAAGAAAAAGGGCCTCAATTCATTGTCTTGCATCCATTGAAAAGGTGAACCCATTCTGATTAATTCATGCCCCACACATTCCACAAAGGTGTCTCCCACGTTACTTGGTGTTTTGAATGTATCTCTGTGACAAGACAGTCTGCCATTGCTAGATTCAGTTCCACCAGTTTACTCCTTTATACCAGGATGGCTTTCAAGCTAGTAAGCAGGTCATCTGTTATAAAAGGATAGTGGCTTCTCAGTGGGTTTTATAAATGTGGAAAAGAATTCTGGGTGGTGGTTAAACTACCAGGCTGGAATCTGGGAGACCTGAAGCCAATTCCTTCCTTCCTGAGAAATTTCTGGTTTGACTTGGTAAATCACTTGTGGTGAGATTCATTCACATCTAAAAATAAAGTTAGTGAGATTTTCCAAAGTGACCGATAGGTTAAATATTAGTCCACACTAACTATCTTTAATGGAGCAAACTGATACAGCAATTACAGATGGAAGAATGATTTGGGAATAATTCCCCTGAGGAACAGTGGCACTTTTCCATCAACTAATTATTGGTACACAAATATTTCTGTTACACAGCCAGCTGCAATAACAGAACTTGGTGCAGCCACAAAGTCAAAAACATTGCCTCATTCTAATAAACTTCCATTGATTGTTTCATAAATAGAAAATAAATTTGATAAAATCATCCTTTCCTCATTGATACTGATGGAGTCCTGCCTCCTGTATCAGAACTGCAGTTAGTACAGCTCTGAGATTTTTTATTTACTTTGCTTTACTTACCAAAAAAACTGTCCCTTCATTTACAGTTGGTTTATCAATTCTCTGGGATAATAGTACTCACAAGAGATTTCATATACACATATACACTTGGGAATAATGAATTCCATGCATCTAGTACCTTTCATACCACAAAGCTGCAAGATACTTCAACAGCTTTGGGCTTGTTCCTCCACCTGCTAAAACAGATGGTGTTTTGCTTTGACTCCATTGGGAGCAGAGCTGGCTACATGCATATATTTCTATTCAAAGGATGCACTGACTCTTCAAAGAAGACACTGAAGTCCAATTTTAAGCATGGAATGCTTAAAATTCTCAGTGTCAAGGAGACTTGAAAGCACATATGCCTGCTGGGAGTACATGCCCTTTGTGCAACAGCAAACTCCTTGTTTAGGACATACAGTAGCAAATAATAGTTACTGTTGAAAATATAAGGAGGATTTCAATGAGTGTAATACATTCCTGTAGGTTCCAATCTGGCAGCCATAAAGGAGCTAAAGCATATGTTTTGTTTGAGGAAAAAAAGGTACCATATGATCTTCAAATGCTTACACCATGCAATAAACTCGGTATCATCTCTCATTCCAAACAGAAAATCAGATTGAAAAAGAAAACATATATACATTTCTTTAAACACATTTCCTCTTTTTGGAGGCTGGCTACCCTGTAATCAGAATACAACTTACCGGCAACATTAACATGGTACCTGGGGGACCTGCTAAACCATCAGCACCAGGGAGACCAGGGCGACCAGGTGGACCCTAAGAGAACAAAGGGATGAGAGAAAAAGGGATGAGAGAAAAAAGATAGTTATATAAGATGAAACTTTTAAGTCACACACACACTCATATTCATAATTGCACCCTTGGAGGTTTCATATTCTCTTTGCAAATAGTTTGGGAATGTTATTCATTATCAGTGAGGTAATTAAAGAACTGAGTTTGGGGAATACATTCAGCAATAGGGAAGAAAGCTATTCTCTTTAACTATTTTACTTACAAATTACATTAAAAAATGGAGTATAGAGTACCTAATTATGGAGGTTCTGCTCATGGTTTCATAGGTTGCTGAGATTTGCATCATGTTCCAGTGTTCAGTTTATTTGATACAGCAAACTAACACTGCTGATTCTCTTTAAAACCTTTGAGGAGGCTTAGTTTTCAAAGGCTACAGAAGTCCTGCAGCTATGATTTAAAATATGTTTTTTATGATATCTAATTCACCCTTACAGTTTAGAAAGAGCTAAACTTTTTGTGTAAGCTGGTGTTGAAGAACTGTACCAATGTGTGTACATGATGCTCATGATTATTGATCCAACATGCTGCATACATATTGCTGTTGTGACAACAGTTAGATTTATAATTGCACCTTGCCTCCCAGCAATTTGCATGCTGCATTTTTACTAGTTGAGCTGTCAAGGGCAGGAAGGACCTGCATCAGGAGTGCTCATTTGCTTGCTGCAAGTCTGACAAAGTAGTCATTCATCAGAATGACTCTGCAAGGTTGCAATGACAGCCCAACAAACATCAAACTGTCTTAACTGGTTACTTCTGCTGCTCTGGAGTTGAACAAAACAATGAGAAATCTAATCTGAAAAATGTTGCTGTTTTTTCTCCTCTTCAAGAATTACGATCAGTAGTCCATTACTGAGTCTGTTAGAGCTCTTTTTTCAAAAAATCCCGAAGCATCAAAAAAATAATTCCCTACTAATAACACACTACAGATAAATCTTAAATTGAGAATTATTACTAATTCACATGTAAAATATTGAATAAAATGTAATTGTTAAAAAGAACCATTATATAGCCAGGCAATTTTGAATTAAGGTTAAAAACCAGAAAAATAATTAAATGCATTTGGTTTAGTTAATAGACAGGAAAGAAATATGAAGGAAGTGTGGATGCTGGCTTACTATCAGGGTGAAGTATTGTTAGGATTTTAACATTATTTCATTATTCAGTGAAGCAATAGCATCTTCTCAACATCTTCCATACACAAATACAGCATGAACATGCTAGACTTGTCAGTAATCTATCACTTATAAAACTCAGGAAAGTTTTTTTGTAGCATATTTTCCTCAAATAAATATATTTAGGCTCTTTCAAAATTGTGTTAGTTGTGGAAGTAAGAAAAGGCTTGTGAGAACATATCAGACTAAAATAATAGCTTAGATTTCAATTATATTCATGACTGGATGGGGTTCTCATGCAGTATGTTATTTAATATGGCTAATAAATTCTTCCTAGATCATCTCAAATATTATCCATCACTTTCAATATTTATGTGTGTATTTTGATTCTGCAGAGCTTGTTTTTCTCTATCTCTCCATGTTATAGCAGAGGTCACACTGATTTTTTTAATAGTATCATAGAATGGTTAGGGTTGGAAAGGACCTTAAAGATCATCTAGTTCCAACACCCCTGCCATGAACAGGGATACCTTCCACGAGACCAGGTTGCTCAAAGCCTCATCCAACCTGGCCTTAAACACTTCCACTTTAAAACTCATTCAAATCCATATGAAATGTTTGTACCTATTGCTTTATTATATTTTAAAATAATTCACATCAAAACAGATAAATAAAGACAAATAGAAACTTAATGTTTTTCCTGTATTTGCAGTACATATTTCTACCACTAAAGAAATGTTTGTTCAGATTCTCAGTTGATTTACTCAGCTGAGTAAACTGAGTAAATCAGCCTCGGTTCCACTGAAGCTTCTTAACCTATGTGTATATATTTTAGGTCAGGATCTAACCCACTTACTCTTGTAGAAATTAGTGCGAGATATACCATGAATAGCCAGAATAATCTGTATGTTGACTTACCCTTTCACCAGGGTCACCTGGAGGACCAACAGGACCTTGTAGACCTGGGGGACCTGTAAGACCCTATGGAAAATTAATGACATTACTATGCTGAATGATGGCAACATTTTTGAACTATTTTTTCTCTGGAAAGTTATGTTGAACATATATTTGGATAAAATTATTTATAAGGCAGCATAATTTTTTTTTTACAAAGATTTATATCAACAATCAAGAATTTGATTTTGATGTGCCCTCAGCTTGTGGCATGCTGTCACTGAAAATGCTGGAGATGACCCTTTTTTACTGCCTTCAAAAAATGCTAAGTCAAATATACTATTTGGCAACTCTGATAAGACCAATATTAATTGTGTTAACTCATGAATACCCAAGCACAGTGGATAAATCAAAGGCAATAAAAGGAAATGGTTATTAATCTGCTTACAGCAGGTCCTCTTGGTCCCGGTGGTCCTTCAATAAGCATACCCTAGAGGGGGATGAAAAAAGATACTAAATTGGTCATGTTGTCGAGAAAATATAAAACATCTTTTTAGCCAAGCTACTAATGTTTCTTAGTGTGTCAATAAACTTTTCTGGGGATCTTTTCTCCATGGTTACTAGAATTGGAATCTAAATTGCTGTGTAGCTTTGAAAGTGAGAAAGACTTATAGTCTGGAGGGATCTCAGTACTTGATTCAAAATATTATTTTTTAAAAAATTTTGTTAAAAAAATTGATATGAACAGCTCTGGTTATTCCTATATTGTGGGTCTTACAGCACTACCTAGTTCCTTTTTTTGAGTGCAGGTGATAGTCCAAACTCCAGGTCATGGTAAGACCTATGAATACATGATCCTCACTTGTACTTTCCATAGGAAGGCGAACTGGACAAACAATCTTGAAGCTAGCTGTCGTGAACTCCAACAACGTTGGAGATTGTCAGTGGATACCTCTTTGGTATTATGGTTGTGAACTAAACGCATCTTGCAACGGTTTAAAAGAGCCATGCATTTTATGAGCTAACACACTTTGAGCTTCTTCACAGAATATGATTGAGAGGTCACAATCCTGACTTGTAACTTGTTCATTATTGTAGTCCTTTAACTTTGGTGACCAGTAACCTCACCAACTGCTAACCCTGGCATAGGAATATAGAATTAAAAGAGAGCTTTTGGATCACAGAACCCAGACCTTTGGTATTTAGGTAACAATGACACATCATAGTATTTTATCAGGCTTCAGCTTAAGCTACTTTTTTCCCTTAATATTTCTGTACCTAATTTTCTATGAAATAAAAACAAGATTAAATTTAATTTCTACTTGGATCAAATAGATATTTGAAAGAAGTCCTTGAAAATTCCAAAAGAGTAAACCATGCTGTCATTGAAAGCCTGCTAGAAATTATAAACTGAATACTTCTGTATAATCTAAGTCTTCTTTTAAATTCAGTTACATTTTAGTTTCTAACTGGCAAGCATGACGCTACAGCATAACTTTGCCCTACTGTAAAATCCACTTACTAGTATTCAAAGATCACCGAGCTTATGACCAAGTTGTAACCTCTGAAGAAAGTATTTATTAAACTTTTAGCAGTTTGATTGCACCTGCAGAGGTTAAACATACAAGCATTTATTCAACTTCTCAGAGGGACTTCCTTGCCGCTGTTGCTGAAACCTTTATTTACAGTGTTACTGTGCCTGAGCTGGAAGCTGTCTCTGTAGGTCTGCTGAAGCTGTAGTTACCAAATGGCTTGAAGAGCATGTATGCTCTGTTTTCCTCTGCACAAGAAGATTCTCCTTGTTTTAAAGAACATGTGGTTAGTCCTTCGTGTTACCAAAAGAGAAGGCTGAACAGGGTACTGTCATCACTTTTACACCATCCACACTGCAGGTGATTGTTTCAGAGCTCACAGATAAGGTTACTGTCATCCTGTCATGAACAACATGGTTTGATAAAGTTGTACCAACAGTGTACATATGTTATATAGCACTAAAGAAAAACTCACCCACATCTGTACTTACAGGTTCAATCACAGCTGGTTCTCCCTTTTGGCCTTTTTCTCCATAAGCCCCATGTCCAGTCACCTGGCCAGTAAAAACAACCCCAAAAATGAAAATAAGTAGAAGATCTAAGGACTTGGTACAATAAAGAACTGCAGCAACCTGTAACTGAAAGCTAAAGCTGGAACTGATCTGTGCTATGAAAAACATATCTCAGGCACAAACTGTATCAATCAAAAATAGTTAATACATGAGAAATGGAAAATGCAAAAACTACCTGCATACTTTTCAAATTATTGGATACAGTCCATTTGTAGTTGTACAATGAGATGCAACAGTTTGCAATTAGGACTTCAGATTAAGAATCTAAAACTTCTACGTGCAAGTCACAAAGTTGTTTCTTTTCTTACGTGAATGGACATATTCTTTGCAATTAACAATGATTCTTCATGGCTATCTGAGTTAAGCAAACCTAAAGTAAGCTACAAAGAAAGACTCGTTGGTTCCATATGGACAGTACCCTTCAAGCTCCTGATTTTATTCATTAGATGTCCACAACATGTAAATTAGTCTGAGAAGAGACTGTGACTCCATGGCATAAATGGGAAAGGAGTTAAGTGGTATTGTAAACATTAGATAATATTTCATAAATAGCCAGTTATGCCTCCTAACTACAAGAATTAGCACCAGCTGCAAAACTCTTTTAGGATCAGCTCGATTGGAAGTTTTGGATTCAGGATTAAGATAACGGAAGTATCTAAAACAGCAGGTCAATAACACATGCTAATGGCAGAACACAGAGAGATTCAGTTTCAAACAAAGAAAAAGAAATTGATTTTTTTTTCAAACCAGGAGATATGTATTTTTCTTTAGAAGTATGTCTCTCAATTGCTAACATACCCACTGCAAACTAGAAATTAAATTCAGCTCTGGTCAGATGAAAATTTGAAATGTTTTTTTTTTTTATTTATTTTGTAGATTGATTCTGTGTTTACACTAAAATAGCTGTGCATTTGAAAATGTTAAGGGCAATTTACAGCATTTCAATACAAAATATTTTTGAAAGAAAAAACAGATATATAGATTCATGGCTTGTGCATTTTGTATTGATTTATAAAGACAAAGATCTCACTAGTAATGAAGCAATAGTTCGCAAAAAATTATATCAGGTCTCCATCTTTGGAAATATTACCCCTTTTTGAAAGTTTCAAGGTATTGAGTACTTTTCATTTTGCCTTTTTTATCAAAGATAGAACTTCACTTGTTCCAAATACATCCATATGTCCAAAGAAAATTATATGATATAGCTGGTTCAGCAGATGAGAGTTGTAATAAAGTTGGTACAGGTCAGAGCCTGGGTTATAACTGAAGCTTTCTGACTCCTGTTTTGTAGCAAGGCATTTTAAGTTGAAATTTACACCAGGGGACAGAGTCTACACAGTCGTTTGCTTAATGCAGGCACAAACGGTGCCTTATGGGCTCTTGGCTTTGCAGATAATCTGACCTTTTCAGTGTCATTCTGCCACAGTGTCCCCATCTGTGCTAGAAGGAAAAAAGTAAGCTTGTATCACATTGCATAGATAAGGATCATTAAAAAATACAATGACCCCAACAGGGTTTAGAAAGGAGTGATAAATGAAAACAGAAGTATGGGTTTCAAGGTTGGCAGAGAAAAGCAACCTCTCGGCATTAGCTGTTATTTCTTGGATCCTTTGAAAAGTGAAGTTTGGAATTTGTGAGGAGAAAATAAAGATAAGACTGAGCAAATACTACAAATGAAATTCTCCTTTCCTACTATATTCAAGGCCTTCCCAACTAAAAATCCAAGTGGGAATTAATTTTGCTTCCAGTCTTAGTCATATTAGTTTTCCTATTAGCTTCCACAGTCCGATAAACTGGTAAATGAGGATCCTGGCACAACTGAAGGAAAATTAAAGCCTGGCTGTTAAGCCTGTGATTTTTTTTTAAAGAGAGAGCTATAAAACATACAAAAAAGAGCATGATTCACAGGATCCAACATGTCATCCTATCTTCCTTTATATATACTGAACTGTTAAATCACTTCTGCAAGGTCATAAACCTGTCACCATTGACTAAGCTTATTTTCATGTAAGGGTTCAGACCTTCACTGTCACACTCATGAATTTTCTTCTTGGAAAGTAGCAGAAGCCATAGGATTCTAGACACTTATATGCATTTCAGCTTCTTGGAGTAATCATATAAAAATATTAATTACAGTACTTGCGCCTGCCTAAGAACTTACATTCTTTCCAGCTTTAGCTCTAGTTTAGAAAAATTTTAAAAACTATTCAATTTATCATTTATTTTTTGAATTCCACCTCTGTTTTACTTTCCCTCCCATTGTCAACCCTCCCTTACTCCCTTCATCAAAAGAGTAAAAAACCCTGTATTTAATAAAAATAGAAGTTTGATATTATTAAAACAACAGGATAGGCTTGATCCAAAGCCTATCAAAAGTGAGAATATATCTAATATGTACAAGGAGCTCAGATCAGGCTCTGTGCAGCTCTGAGACTGTACAACTATAAAAGAATCACTAAATTAAATTAATCCGCATTATGCTGTCAATCAACTTACGCTTGTTTCTGTGATATCGGTCTCTGCAGGAACACCTGGACCAAACTCCTCATTAGTGGAATCAGTTGGTTTCTCTTCATATTCTTTATATTCATAAAAATCATATTCGCCTAAATCTCCATCTACCAGCAGATCAGATTCACTGAGGTCTACTCCTCTGCTTCCATATTCAGTTTCCTCAGTTTTTTTATCATAATCCTCTCCAGTTATGTATTCTTCAGCAAATACTTCTTCAACAGGATTTTGCTATTCATATCAGTAGCAAAGATTTGGGAATAGGAGGAATATGTGAGTTATTGTTAGTAAAGCATTGTAAGCATATGCTGATCCACCATGATGACTTGTCAAAAGAAGAAAGAACAGTAGAACTACAGCATATTGTCTTTTAATTACAGTCTGAAGGAATGGAAGTCCAGCCTTTCAGAGTAATTAAAAAGATCTCTGTATAAGTAGTACGAAGAAGTAATGCTTTTATACACGCTTTTTTTAATTTCCAAAAACACTGAATTCAATATATCCAGTACACTATGTGTATTGCTTGCTTAATGTTACTTCAGTGCCAAATATAGCTAAATTTCCCTGCTTGGTTTCACGCTTACAAGCATTCATGAATGAACATATGCACTGCAATGAGTAGTGAATACATTCAGATGTTTTTACCATAACAATGTACAGAAAGTGCAAGATTCACTTTAGTTAAGCCCAGACTTTGATATTTTGTATCTATAAATATCAATGCTGAGCTAAATGTTTTAATTTCTTTTTTCTTCTTAATTATTTTACAGTTTATTTATTACTCAAAAATTCAGGGTTCGTGCCCATCATGGCAATTTATATATTTTTTGGCTAAGTCAAATTCCACTTGCAAACTCAGATGAATTTTAACATTTCTGACATCTAAGATTTCATCTTCAAGTTTGTAAACTGTCAAACCAAGCAAACAACTTATAAGCACCAAAGCAGTTTAAAAGAATGTTATATTTGAGATGTACAAAACCATTTGTGAAAAAAGAGGATTACTTTATTCTGTTACAGAGATATTTTGAAAATACAATTTTGAAAGAAACCACAGTTCAGATATTGCTAATATGAGATGGACATTCTAGATGGTCAAACAAGATGAACAAGTATGATCTTAAAAAACATATTAAGATGCTAATCAACATCCAGAGTAGTTAAAAATATATTGATCTAACTATGATATTGAAATATATTGCAATTAAAATAGAAGGCCAGATTCTGATTTAACAGTTGCCTATTCCCATTAGCTACAGGATTATGACTTTTGCCTTACAGCTAGAGTAAATGCAGATCTGAACCAATTGTAAGTCAAATTTTGTCTTTATGCAGAACTGCTCTCACTAAGGAAAGCATTCAGCACTTTGGATCTACCTCATAACAACTGTACTATTGTACAATGGGCCTATAATTGCCCAAGAAACAGAATGATTTAAAGATGTCTCCATCAATCGACTTGTGAGAAGTAGACATGAGATTCAACACAAAAACAGTTTACAGTAGTATGAGTAAAATATATCTTAATTCACCTTCATGTTCAAAGGTGAAAAAATGGGAACTCCTCTTTTTAAATGGGGGGGAGGGGGAGGAGAGGGGCAGTTTTGTACATCTTTTGAGCAACATATCTTCATTTTGAAAGGAAAATGTAAAATAAAAATGAAAACAATAGTACTTATAATCAGCCATCATTTTTCTAAAACTAGCATTAATTAATATGCCGACATATTAATTAACAGTGTCTTTAGGTGTAGTAATCTTAACAAAAAATGTTTAGACTTGTCATTGTGGCTTTCTAAAAATGTGGTTTCTAACATAAGTCAAAATAATAATTTTCTCTTTTTTTGACAGCTAAAATACAATTTTTCATTGAACCTCAGTGAAAAGCAAATAATTTGGTTTTGTTAGCTGAAGAACTATTAAAAGGAAATGATGGCTTCTGACTCAATTTCAATATGCTGCTATGGTTGAGCCATTCTTTGTCTTGTGTTAGGCTCATTTTAAGTTGCATCTGAAAAGTTACAGGAAAAATTAGAGACTTCACTACCTCTTAGATTAGGAGGGCTATGTCTAGTATTTAACCTAATTTATACTAGACATAGCTCCATTCACATCTACACTACATGTAACAACCCTGCATTTTCACAGCATGTATCACTTGAATAATTTCCAGAACCATGAACTCTGCAGTCTAAAGATTCAACAGGAGTTCTGCCCAAGAAAATAGTGGGTTCTGATACTGGCTGAGAAAGCATAAAATTGCATTAATTGCTGTTATGTATAGATATGCATATTTTCACAGACAGACATTCATCCTTTTAAAACGTGTTTGTGCTTTTTTAATCATTGACATCTGATGGGCACGTATTTTTGCATATTATTTTCTCAAGAGTCCTTATTACCTCATTTGCTTCAGTAGTTCTGAAGGGAGCTTCTGTCTGGGGCCCATAGTCATTTTCAGCTATGCTATATTCTTGAAATCCATCAACAACGTTTGCCTAGTATTAAACAAAAGGTACAATATTAAAAAAGAATCCTGTAGGAAAAATTCAAGAGGTATCTCTTTTATTCATGTTATGGTATTAGCCGGACATATTCATCTAGTGGGGTTAGGTATATTTTTTTCTTATTATCAGAGATCTTCCAGTCTTGGCCTGAGAAAGATCTTGATTATTGCTTGGCTACTTTTACCCCTAGTTTGCCTTTTGCTGCTGCTTGATAACTTTTCTTCTTCTTGGATGCATATTTTTCAGATTTTTTTGTTGTGGCCTTTTGGGGTTTGTCCTTTGAGCTAGCGGCCACTGTCCTCTTCTTCTTTTTGACCATGGCTTTCTTTTTCTGCAAACGTTATGAAAGATGGAATGGGAAAACATAAATAAAATGAAAAGAAAATTGAGAAAGCATGAATGAAAGAAGGATAACCAAATGTAAGATGAATGCTGTCAGACGTGAGACCTTCCATCTCTAACTGAAAGCAAGTGTTACAGCTACAGAGTAAAGAAATGAGTGAAAGGAAAACATTAAGTTTATATAGAGAAGACACAAATTGACAAACCATGTGGTAGGGGACAGCTGGACACCACACAACAAACAGATCAGATTCTGTTACCTCTGTTTGTGCTACTGTCTCTTCAAACAGTGGGGGTCCCTCTGTTACAGAATCAGTTTCTTTATAATCTGCATCCCCATACTCATAGTCATATTCGATAAAATCTTCTGGTGTGTACTACATTGCAAATGGAAAAATATCAGGCATTCCCATGTTAGTGGTAGCAAACTAGATTAGCAATACTGGAAAGCATCTTAATCTTAGGAGTAAAGCTTAAGAAAATTACGGTAGTATGAGCAATTCAATACAGTTATTAATTTGGGGGAAAAAATACAATTTATTTTTTCTTTCAAAGCACAATACAAAAGTAATAAAAAAGCAAGCAGTAGTGCCAGGAAAAAACTCTCTTTTATTGGACTGCAAAACTATAACTTGGATTACCAGGAGCACCAACTGACCTTTGTGAAATCATATATTAATTTCATCCTTAAATTACAAATAATGCCTCTTTTTACCTATACTCTTTTACCTGTGTTTTTTTCAGAAGAGCAGAGAAATGACAATATCTGACATGAACAGGGTAAATAACTTCAGATACAGGAACAAGGCCACAGCATACAAATAACTATGGCAATCCTCCTCTTGTTTGCTGGCGAGTTCTTGAAACCAGGACAGCTCCATAGTACACATTGCCTAAGCAAATGCTTCACTGGTATGATTTGATTTAAAGGTCAGATCCTCAGCTGCTGTAAATTGCTCCATAGCTCTGTATCTATAATAACTAGTATCAAATGAAGATTTGGCCTACAGAACTTTTACAAGAGAAAATGGGTTTAGAATTGGCTTGTGTAATGTTGTGAACATGATCTAGGGAGCCAGGAACTCCTGAGCTGTAATCTTGGCTGTGCCATGGAGATACTGGTCTAGATATTACATGCACCAAGAACTACTTATAATGGCTGAGAAAAAAGGGCAGCTTTAAACTATCTTATCACTCCTGTCATGCTTGAAGCTACAGGAACTAGTTGGTTCTGTAAATTAAAGCAGTCTCATGGCTGCTACCAATTCTTTTTATGTCCCCAGGGAGCCAAAGGAAGGTGGAATTCTGGCCAGAATCTGGCCAAGTGTCTGCTTTTCTTTGTTTAGGAAGAAATATTCTAATGTGCCTCATGTGATCTAGCCACTTCTGAAATCTCCTCTGTCCTGTTACAAGTCAGCATCGTTGTCTGTAAAATGAAGACATTATATGTTTGTTTCATTAGACTGCTGAGAGGATTAGTACATAACACTTCCAAATGACTCCAAGGATTCATAGAAGTCATAAACACCATCAGCATCAGAAAGAGATTGACATTTTAGAAGAAATTATAAATGAGATTAAAACAGATCTCCATATTCCAAAATGTATTCTACCATGTGACTGAAACCAGTAATTGGTTTAATCATTTTCTCTGGCAAAGCCTTTTGATACAGTTCTTGTACTTATGATTTTAGTGTGCAGAAAATATGGAGAAGTTGATTTCCTCAGGAAGGAAAGTTAGACTGAAAGGCATTAATGACTTAAAAATCCCTTTACATGGGTTTCTGTTACTTCACTCCTGTGACTCTTCAGAGTCCTACTATAACCAGCAGCTCATCTTAAAAAGAAGATAAAGATTTTTTTAAGAAGTCGGATCCTTTTTATTTGTTTGTCCTTCTGATTATTTCTACACCCATCCACATGTAACATGATTGTTTCTAAACCCATCCACATATATTAAGGATGAGATTTGATAAACATAAACACAGAAAGCATGCAACATACTTTTGGTAATTGTCCAAAATTAGATTGCATATTAATAAGAGAATGTCAAACTGCACTTAGATAACAAAACATTTATCATCTTGGGTGGGCAATAGCCTCTCTGTGAAGTATACTGGTGCTTAATATCTGCCTGCTTTATAGAGCAAGCAATGCTTTGATTTCTTCAGTGGTACCACTGGCATTACAGAAAATCAGTTGGTTTTATTTATACTTCTCAAAAATAGCAGCATTTTCAAGTTAAACCAGGTAAGTAATATATGATTATTCTCTCCCTGTTCAGTAAATTAAGATTCAACCCTAATCCCAGTGAAGTCGATGAAATATCTTTACTTGTAAATGGTATTGTCCAAGGGTCTCGTGGGCAATGATGATACATTTTTACAGATGTGTAAATGCATAAAAATATGTTTTCTGGTTTGTGCAGTTCTGGAAATGCAACTCAATACAACTTGTTTGTAACCAAGTATGCCACTGATAGCCAGAAAAGAAAATACAGAGACAAGTTTCTAGAAGACCATCAGCAGCCACATAAAGGAAGTAAAGAAAAGAAATAACTATATGGATAACAACAGCTATTTTGAAATATTTACAGAATAGCACTGAAATTGCTGTATTTCTTTGGAAATATAAAAATGTGTGCAAATGAATAAAATGTGATTTGCCTATCTTCTGCCAAGAAGTCTATGCAAACTAGTTTGATCTACAAGAAGAAAAAAAAAAAAAAAGCTTTTAGTGGAATATGCCTCTTCAAATTCTGTCATTCTGCCCTACCAGTGACAACTCGTTACATAATTTTAAACACTTCCTCAGCCAAACAGCATGATCCAAATACTCTGCTATGTAATTTTTACTGTTACCAAAACAATAGACACTACCCATGTTAAATAGTATCCAGTATCTTAAGGGCTAAGTGGAGGAACATTTTGGAGAGAATGACTGCTACATTAGCTGGATTTAAATTTAAATACACTGTTAGAAGTTTGTTTTAATAGCTTTCAGACACACAGATTCCTTTTTAGTAAGCAATGTAGACCGATACTGAAACTGGAAGCGTTCATTCCAGCATTCATTTTGACCAATTAACAATTAAAATATAATGCTGTGTTGCTCAGTTTTATAACTGTTTTTCAAATCTCAGTAGTATGGCTTCCCTCAAGATAAGCTGAATGGCTGTGTTGAATTGTGCCAACTATGTGACTAATAAAATTACAAGAGTGGGTTACAAAAAGTTCTTCAGAGGCCATAAACTAAACAGAAATGTTGACTGGAAAAAAAATAAAAAAGAAAAAAAAAAGAAAGGAAAAATATCTGTGCCAAGTATGTTAGTATTAAAAAAGAAAGTGGTGAATAAATTGATATTTATGCTAAGATCTGCCAGAGGCATAGTTTGGAAAGCCAGACATTTATGAATGAGAACTAGAAAACACTCATACAAAAAAGCATGAGTATGTGGAGAAATCTTATTGCATCATGCATAATCACACAGAAAATACTTTAATTTTGGGTATTGTGCTTCACTCATTTCTATTAAAGAAAAAGAAACCTTCTTGACATATGCAAAATATTATCACAAATCCAGTGGTACCTTTGGGTTGCAATGATATGCAGGCACACAGACAAAAAGAACAGGAATGGATGAGAACTGGGGAATGCCAGTTTCCATGCTGGAATCAGATTTCTGCCAAGCAAGTGAAGATCTTCATGGATTTTTTTTTCTTCCTTTTTAAGAGCACAGTATCAGAGGGGTATTATGGAAATTGTTGAACCCACAAGTTAGGACATGTGGCCACCAAGCTGAAACCCTATTCAGGTAGTTTCTAATGGCAGTACTTTGTAGTCTCCCTGATACAAGGGGGACAAGTGGGAATATGCAGGAATATGTAGGAATACTTCCTACAAAGACCTTATTCTTAGCAACCCTTCCTCTCCAGACTTTCTTTCTGAAAGACCAGCAATCCCAGTCTTTCACACCAGACAATAAACAGAGAGAACATGTTTTGTACTGTACTGCACAGGTCCTGTTGCAACTAGTGAAATATAGAAGCAAAATCTTCCAGGTGTGTTTCCTGAGGCACAATCTGTCCAGTTGGAGGAATGCATCTCTACACCCCTACTTGCTGTAAAGATGTACTTTAGCAATATCATTTACTCCACAGAATGATTTTATCAGTTCAGCCTGATAAAGGCTGTTCCCCATTTTTAAGATGAGGCAACAGGACTGGTGAAGGACTGGCCAGTTAAACGAGGATTAAATTGACAAACACCAGAGATAGATTTAATGGAGTGAGCGATAGGGCTTTAGTCACCTGCTGTGAAGCTGGCAACTCACACTTACACTGCCATTAACAGTCAGGATTGGATATGTGGCACATATTCCTTCTTTTTCTGGAGCTACCCAACTACAAGGTCACCTTTATCAGATGACCAAAGACAGAGGTATGACCCACTCAGTTTGAGACCTCAGCAAACCTTGAGAAAAGTGCCTTCACATTTTGGATGCCAGCATTTCTGAGTGCAAAACCCATGCTATCTCAGGCCTTGCTATTAGTTTACAGAAGTTGAGGAGTTCACAGAAATCTGTCATGGTTGCACCACTAATCAAAGGAAAGAGAATAAATAGACTCTTGAAAATATAGCAGAAAGTATCTAGAATTTCAAAATCAATTAAGTATCTTCTGCTACTTTCTAAATTTAGTCAAAACTACTAAACACCAGCAAGAAATCAAAGCAGGGAAGGAAAGCAAGTATGACAGAGATTAAGAGTATAGTTGAAGAGAACGTAATTTGTTTTGTTAGCCATATACCAAAGGAAGATATTACTGGCCAGAAATGCAGTCAGAGGATCAAGAAGCTGGAATGGGATTTAAAGGGGCATTCAGCTTGTGGATCATTCTAATGACACTTCTATTGGTACAGACTTAGACAAGTGCAAAGTATACCTACCACAGTTATGCAGCATTACTTCAATCCTACTCAAGAGATCTGTCTATGAAAGTTTACCTAAACCCTAATACTGCTAGATAATGGGATGGTTACAGATCTGAGACTACAGAGATGAGATTCACCAAGTGCTCACAGTAATAGCAAAATATATACAACTACATTAACTTTTCCAGTGATTTCATATGAATAGAAAAAAGATTGACTGAAAATTATATCTTCAACCTGGACAATAGCTGGAACTTAGTGAGGGATTTCAGCTAAGAGACATCAGGTAACACATACCTCAAATGCAATGCAATTTTCTATTGTTTTTCTTTCTTTTTTTCTAAGACCACCAATAGTTACAGAACAGGCATTCTTGTAATGAATATTGCATATGACTGTTTTCTTACAAATGAAAGGAAGAATAAAACCTGCTGTTTCTTGATGGGACAAAATCTTTCCACTATGACCTCATGCTTTCTTTACCAGAGCGATTATATTACACTTCCAGATCATCATGCAATTCCAATTAAAGACATGAACTGTTTTCTTCATCAGATGAATTTTAGAAGCAGAATATCAGCAGTATGCAAGGCCTATTTCAACTATTTAACGACTTAAATATTCTGAAGACAGCCTTACTTTGAAAACAGATTCTTCTGCTATCCATACTCAAAAAACCTACCCCTCATTAGAAGGTGCAGATTTTAGCAATTTTTCCTTTACCTTTCCAAATTACTGGAACTAACAATCTAAATCCTAAACCAAAGAACTGTCATAAACTCAATTTTTCCATTGCCTAAAGATTATGCTAAATCATCTAGCAGTTAAAGAGGCAAAGATGACCTGGAAACATTCTAGGCTCACTAACACTTTACAAAATGCAATATAATAAAGGATGCCAAGCAAAATGAGAGTTTTAAAAATCAGATGCAGGAATATAAATAAATAAACAGTAGTAGATGTCAATCTTAGGGCAGAAGAAAAGTTATAAAGATTTAAAAGATGGCCTCTTCTATCACATAGTCCTTACATTGTTCATAAAAGTGATAAAAGCAAGTAGATAAAAGGACATAAGAACAAAATCTTCAACTTCTAAAGACAGCCTCTGTTAAATGGAGAACAAGACACTTAAGGTTCTTTATTATGTTAATTGCTTAAAGAAAAGATCTACATATCTATACAAAGAAAAAAAGAGCTAGGAAGATCACTATTTTTAACATCTGCTAAGTTAGCTAACTGCAGTTCTAAACATGACATTAGACATGAAATTAAACATGAAAAGAATTATCTTTCTGTATTCTTCAGAAAACTAGTCTTTCTGGTCAGTCAAACACCTGAAAGGAAACCAAATTAGCATGTTGTGAAAGGATGCATGAAGCCTCCAAGTTGACTTATTTTAGGGGGCATTTGCACCTTTACCAAGTTCGTTTCATTAAATGCAAAAATCTCATTTCTTCAAGTAACCCATTAGTTTGGGATAGGTCTAAAATAAATGAAGCAGAGTTCCTTCAGGGAGTAATTTCTTCAGCAGAAGTCAGACAGTGTGATTTATTTAGTTGCAGAAGAATCTTCAAAGAGAAGACTGGAAAGCCTGATAGCTGGGTCCATTGAAAACTAGTAGTGCCCAACATCAAGGAAGATGAAGACTGGCTAGGTCTTTCCCTGCTCTAATTTCTGTGAGCTGGCCAAGTATATGTGATTGAACTGGAACTGAATTTAATACATTTCCATTTATAGTAGGAGGTATTTTGAAAACAGAAGCCAGACTATTCACAAGGTATTTATAAGAAAAGCACAGGTGCATAACTTCCTTAGGAAAAGTAATTCTGATAATTTTAAAATGTAATTCCATCCCCACATTTGATCCTTAAAACCTAATTATACATTCAACATGAAAAAAAGTCATGATTAGTGAATTAATCTTAAAGGTCAGTATAAAAAAAAACACTGAAAAAAACAGCAGAATATAGCAAAAATATTAAATAAAATCATCAAAATAGAAGACTTTTTTCTCCCAAATACACTATTAAGCCAAATGGTTCATTTGCCACTATGATCATGAACCCTGCAATGCATCTGAATGGCTAACACCAATGGCTCCATAGTAATTAATCCTAGAATTTAATTCTAATTTTCAGTGAGTTACTATGGAGCCACTGGCACTAGCCATTCAGATATTGCAGGGTTCATGAAGATACTGTATAGTTAACAATCCAACTTTGTTCTGTAAAATTCTATAACAATCTAGTACAAAGAACTCACATTTCTCACTCATTTCCTCTCCCTACTTACTACTGGGTTACTTGTTTGCAGCCTTTAGTTCGTCTGTCTTGCTCTACATAGAAATCCTCAAAAATTTCCAGGCGATAGGAAGATTTTGCATGGTAAAAAGATCATGACACTGGACTGAAACCATGCTAATGCACTATTCTAGTTACTTTCTAAAGTTCCTGGCTAGTTTGTTCTCCACTTAATTATCTTTATACAAAAACTATTTAATTGCACTAAACATTCTGAACTCTCTAGCAACTCTCTTCAGACATAAAGACAATAGCATGCAACACTTAATTAATATATTTCAGCATACAATACGTTCCTTAAAAGATCTGGCAACATCCTCCCTGTTGCAAATCAAACACAAGACTTTTCTTTGCTTGGAATTTTTGAGAACTTAAAGTTGTGCTCATCATATAATGATTTGGTTTGGTCCATTTGGGAAGTACTCTCTCTCTTCCTTGCTGTGTTCAAATCTGAACATTTTCTATAATCAGATATCCTTTCTTTTTGTCCAGAAGCAACAACAGAATCAGTACAATTTTTTAAGCCACTGGGGGCAGCATCTTTTTGGTGTAATGACAACTGCTGAGGTCATCACTCCGTACTTGACAAGTTACAGAGATTCATATCTAGCTATTCACAAGCAAGAAAAAGGACAACTGATGCATACTTAAATTAAAGCATATTTTGAAGGTGGAAATAAACAATAATAAACAACAGAGTAAAGGGTGTGGATATTACTATTAATCTATTGCTTTCCCATTTTCAAATTTCAGACTGACTGACACTTAGGTCTGATGAGGTTGGAACAGAGGAATAAAAGCATCTGTACAGGAATGTCACTCACTGAACTGCCCACAGAAAGCCCCACAGTTGTGACCAACAGCCAAATTCAACAGATTTTAGCAGAGCCTGTACACAAAAGGTCGTTAAAGGTTACTCAGTTAAATAGACCTTGTTTAAACATGCATCAAGGTTACCTGGATCCAGAAAGAGACTGATATTGGACAATTAAAATGGAAGTAGAAATACAGTATCCAGCTCCAAAGCTTATATCTTGAAGTCCTAGGTCCCTTCTAACCAACCCCCTATAGGAAGGGAGAGGTGAACAGTGTCCAGTAAACCTACATATGAGGGCAAAGTCAAGGTTTTACGGTCTTGAGACACACCCAAACTTTAAAAAGCAAATATTGCACTCCTGATGTTGCAATGTTGTGATGTGCATCCTCGGGCTCATTTGATGGAAGATTATGACAATATATTCCATCATTTTTCCTATTTTATGTTTGGTAAGTTATTTGTAGTCTAGATGAAGTCTCAGACCTTGCCCCCAACAAAAGCATAAACAATTCTACCAGCTGAACTGGGAAGATGGCATAGGGTAGAAATAAATACAGAAAAGGAAAGGACTAATTTAAGCTAGCACTGCTATTGAAAGAAATGCCCAGAAAACTACAATGTTGGATATTTGATTGTTTGTTCCTTTGCAGAAAGAAACACTGCCTAGAGCAATGAGGATTGCACTCAATTAAACAAAGTACTTTTGCCTTTAAAGCTACATCATCTTAGACAAATCTTTCTCTCCAGATGTTTCTTTAGTGACCTAAGAATCATTCAGCTTTTCAGAATAACTCCATTGCCAACCTCTGAACTTGCCAGGAGACTACAAAGGTGTGCGATAACAAGAGAAATCCTATTCAGCTTCCTAGGTGCAACACTATAATTTACTATTTCACTGACAAAAATAACTTCCTTTGAGTTTTGTAGTCAGTGCTGGAAACACACATTAATAGGCTCTGTAATCACATAAGTTGTCTCTTTCCTCTAAGCCAAGTATCAGTTTCTTGTTCTAGTCTGCAAGAATTCAAAGGCTATATCACAGCTATATTCTTATTCCTTTGTTTACAAATCAAGACATAGCAATTTTTTTTGTCAGTTTTGTTTTGAGTGTTCAGGTACAAAGTGTTTCCTTACTTTAATAATCAGTATCTTTCAAGGCTACTGTCCAACAAATATTTTCAGCTTCTGCTGGCTGAAGCTAAAGCTGACACTGAAAGACACAATTGTGCCTATCCTTTAGCCCAGTGTTCTCACTTCCCTTGTTCTATCACAAGAGTTTGTGCAAAAACATGGGAGATCAAACCAGCAAATCAATCTAGCTAAACAGTAATCTTTTCATGTTGGCTTTCAGCTTGATTAGTATCCCAGTCTGGTAAATCATGTACCCTCAAAATTACTTTCACTGATATGGCAGCAGATGAAGCCCACAGATGGGGACACACATGAAAGGTTCTGCTAACACACGCAAGCAGACTGTATTGCAGTGTATATTTCCTAGTTCTCTACGTTTGCCTTGCATTTCTCTTCTTCTTGTATGTGTGTCACTTCGCCTTTAGTTGTGTTATCATCATTGTCCACTGCTCTGCAATATCATGACTCTTGACAAATTTTAATAGCATCCCTTTTACACTCATTTCTATATTGCTAGCATAATTCCTAAGAAATTCAACTAAAAACTTAATTCAGTGATAACTCTCAGTTTACAGCAATTTCTGAAACAAGGCAACCAGATTCGAATCTGTTTGTTAGGTACTTTATCTTTGCTATATAATGCCTTTTTTTTTTCATTCAAATATAATTCAAATTCTATAATTCTGAGCAATTCAGTCAATCATTTATTCTATTGCATATTCATCACTGGTAGTATTGCTGATGTGATTATTTCAGATTACTATTACAGAACATGTTAAAGAGATTCATTGACTTCACTGGGAATATTCATACAAAGTTACACATATAAACTCATGGATAGCAACAAGGAAATTTTGTCTTTGTTCAGAAAGCAAAATGATTCAATCACCACTCAGAGCAATAAATGGAAACAAACACAAATTGCAATTTCCATTTTTTTTATCTTTTAGCTCTTTTCAAGTTTTTTCAAATTCATTTAAAAATGTTACATTACAAATTAACATATTTGATTTTACTTTTTTCTCTGTAGGTGCTCCCACAAACTACATGTGTTATGACAGGGCAAAAAAATAGGCCTTAGAAAAACTCACTAAAAAACACTAACCACAAGAGCATTTTGCAATGGATGCTGAATTTAACAATAAAATATTTGCTGACTCCAGCAGCAGCTGGATTAGGCTATAGATGATGTCTACTCAGGATACTGAAGGAGAACAGCGCCAATTGTTTGATTTTATGGTCCCCTTTCTTTGGTGTTCATGGACTGTTTTCAATAGATGTGCACCATATAACTGGGAATTCTATATGATGATCATATAAATATACATGTGCACATAGTTTTTATAATTATAATGAGGCTTATTTTTCTTTTGATCTACAAATGAGTGCTCTCAACTGATGCTAGTGTTAAACCGCTTTGATATAGTATAAAGGTAAATACCTGACAGCAAGAGATTTAGCTAGTCATCCATTATGGAAGGAATGTAATCCCTGGGCTATTGTATTTGTATTCTGCATCCTCTAGAAACATTAAATGACACTCTAATAATTCACCAGTAGTCGTTGTTAATAATGAAGTACAAGTATTCATTCTTCTTCATCTTGAATAGATTTTCAAACAACAGTCTGATCCCAACTAATTTCTGTGGCCTCCAAGCCTTGTCCACACGCGTTACACTATGGGACAAGAGTCATCATTGCCATCAGTGGTGGCCAGAGCAAACAAATATTTGCAATCTCTCTAAGCCATGTTAAGTTCTGCTGAGGATTTGATGTGAGTTTGGAGGTGACAGTACTCCCAATATAGTTAAAGTATTTTAAGCATTTAGATATATACCTCTTCAAGAAAGAGACCAAGGGATGACTTTAACAACCTTTTCCCACAACAATCAGTTTATTAGATTGGTTACTCTTCAGTTTTATTTCAAAGCAGAAAAGCACTAGCCTATTCAAACCTTCCAGGTATTCACACAGGAAATAGAAAAAGAATCAGTGTGCCAAGTCACATAGCAGCAAAGCCCAGGAAAGTTCTCAAGCAAAATTTCAAATTTCTTTGAAATTTAGTAATGAGAAAAAAATTAATTTGATTTTGCTACCTTTTATTTTCTACCCATAAAATAACAATACGCTTTCAGCCTATTCTATTTTGGAACACAGTGTGTGGAGATCCATGTAGGCAGCTACATAGACAGAAAGTTCTACAGCATCCTCATGAAGAGACTAGACTCTAGTCACTGTAATGTAGTGTAAAGGCCTCTGCTTATGTGTAATTTACTTGACCCATCTTGAACTATACCTCTAATGCAACAGATGTGGAAGTCCCTTTGAACTAAGTTCTGGGCCCTATGGACCTTAGTCACTCGATAACATAATTTTCAGTCAGATAGAATAAATAGCAACAACAAATAAAATTATCATGTATTTAGGAACATTCCTGTCTCAAAATTGGCTCAAAGCAGGCATCTGAGAACAATTCAGCAAGTTTTTAATGGTGCTGTCTTGAGCAATCAGTAACAATAATCAGTCATATCACACACGGCTAGCTAACTTTTTTCTCTGTAGGTGCTCCCACAAACTACATGTGTTATGACAGGGCAAAAAAATAGGCCTTAGAAAAACTCACTAAAAAACACTAACCACAAGAGCATTTTGCAATGGATGCTGAATTTAACAATAAAATATTTGCTGACTCCAGCAGCAGTAGTAGTGCATACTAACCATCCTGAGACAAGTTCAATTAAGATTAGTTACATTTTTCAAAAGCTTTCCACTTTACAGGGTTTGATGCAAATATTTAGAATGTGTACAACAATACATACAACTGCTGACCCTCAGAGGTCTACTCTGAGGAATTATCTTGCCGTCAGTGAATTACTCAGTTTATGGCTGTGAGAACTGTCTAAAGTAACAAATGGCTTCTATACGTATTTTTCGTGTTTCTGGGAAAATTCCAACTCTTCTTTGTCCCTGTTGATATTTTCCTGCTAGGACTAGAGTTGGCTGAAATAATTTTGTGTGTACATGCATTTGTACACTGGACACAGCTCATTAGAATACATGGCATTTCTAGCAGAAGTTATTTACAATTGCAGAATAATCATAGCTCCCATATCTTTAAAATGTGTCATTTGATGTCATTCAGCACCAGTGAAATCATAACTGTACGCAGGAAGAAGAAATAGGTAACTAAACAAACACATATTGCTATCATTTTTTAAGGAATTACAGTTTAACTTTGTTGAGCATGCTGGTTATTCAAATACCAGTGTGATAGGTTCCTTCAAATGCTTGACGTAAATGAGTGGATAGCAAAAGTGAATGCACTCCTGCAACCTTCCTCCCTCATATCTAGAACAATGCACACCATTTAGCTGTAAATGCTCCTTGGGTAACTTGTATCCAGCACAACCACTGATGAGCAATAAAACTAGTAATACATAACTGACTACTCACCTCGTCGACTTGAGGATCTTGAGCCTGAGCAGCACCGGGCACTGGGGAATCACAGTCTGGGCTATAATGCTCACAGTAGTCATATGCAGCTCTAGGGTCAGCTATAATCAACAGCTGTTGGATCTCACCCTGCAGGAAAGCATACGTAGATTAATTAACAAAACCAAAGTTTGTCTACAGTTCATCAGAAGTACAAAGTTTTCATTCAGAAAACAAAACTAGGCACATAATACTGAGATATCGTATTAACATTTGTCGTTATAAATAACAAACCTACTTAATTTCTGCTGGTATTCTGGAAAACATCCTAACTATTGTTCACGTGGCAAAACAAAACAAATTAATACCGAATGGACTAGGCAAAAAATTCTGGCTTAAAATGCTCTCTGGTTTGGGTTTGGAAAGGAGAGGGTGGGAAGGTATAACTCCCACTCTGTCATTTTCATGCTGTTTGTTTACTTCTTCACTGGGAACCAGTCTAAATTCCTGAGATTTAATTCAGGGCACTTCCTATTACCAGCATGCAGCTCAGCATGCAAGTGATCAACAGCATAATTCTGAGAGTTTGCATCACATCTGTACTCTCAAAGAAGGGAGAAAATAAAATAAAAGAGTCTGTACCAGAGATGGTTATTGTAATGAAAATTAATTAACTAAACACCATGTAAATACACACTACAGAATATGTTGAAGTAAAAATTTTAACAGCTAACAAATACTATTTTCATCTCTATTGCCATATATCATGAGTGAAAACAACATCATAGTAAAGAGACCCACTATTCTGGATAATAAAAACGGCTTTACTGAGATCCCCTACAGAGACCTTGTGTGTTTATCATTTTCCACAGAAAGCTGTCTGGTATCCAGTGCATTTCTTAACATAGTGGTACCATTTAAGCAGCATTAGGTAAATTCCTGCCAACATTTCCACTATAAATTTCCTCATTCAGGAGCTTCTTATGCTGTCATAAAAATAAGGTTGTTAAAAATTGGCACATGTTCTTGGTCAAAGCCCATTAACTTCAATCTCTCACTATTTCCCCAGAAGGGGGGATTTTTAAGCTTTAAATACTTCTAATGCAATTTTATTTTGTTTTTACCAAAAATGGGAGAAAGGAATAACTTCATTAGTATACCTGTGCATGATTTGTCTTTAAAGAAAAAATGAAAATGTACAGCTGGGAAAATTCGCAATTATCTCAGTATTTCCAAAATTGCTTTTCATCTCTCAGAACAGTAGCCTTTAACAAATTAACAAAATTTGAGAATATTTTAAAATAATAAAGAATAATTTGTAACACTCCTTCCTTTCAGAAGGAAAAAAATCACAGAAAGAAGAAAAAAACGCTTAAACTGACAAAATCAACCAATCTTCTGCCATTTTCCTAGTTCTACAATATTTTTTACTAACTTATTTAATACAAAATATGAAATACTTAGTTTCTTAGCAAATAATGGCTCTACATTATAAATATGTTTTTTACAGAACTCCCAACTCATTTTAATTTATATACTCATGTGTGTCTCAGATTAATTTAGAGTTGGAATATATTTTTTAAGCTTCCAGAAATGCTAGCAAGTTCCCTTGCCAATGGTTCTGGACTGTCTTTTTTATTTTCCTTAGCTCATTAATGCTTCCTAATTTGGACATCTTCTTACAAAACCTGTTACAACATACAGAGAAACTCCCCCTTTGACTCCTTATATGACTCCCTCAAGAGTTTGAGTGCTTTGAGAGGTTCTGTACAGTTATTGTCAGCTTGGGCTATGCATCCCCCATCTCCAGCAAAGTGTTTACAAAATGCTCTGCACTTCTTTCACCAGCCAAATCAATACTAAGTGAAGCAGAGGAATAAGTTAGAATTAGCAATTGAAAGACAAAAGAGGTAACTCTTTTGGAGCAACCATTAGAACCCCTGTGTGTAGAACCCCTGTCCTCACCCTGAGCTCAGGTTATTGTCTTGCTATATGCCTCTGAACATACATGGCTTTCTGAAATGCCCATGCAGATCACCATGCATACAGTGTGCCAGCTACTGTGAGTAATGCTGGAACTGCTCCTGAGACTACTGCTCTTTAGTATGATACACTAAGAGAACCCAGGTGGGGGCATATAGCCAGAATTCTGGAGCTTGCTTTGTGCTGATCTTGAATGCCATGGAATTTTGGCACTGGGTTTTGTCGGATTGTGTGTTTTCAAGAAGCACTCAGCATGCTGTTACCACTTGGCTTAGACGCTCCTAAATTGGTTAAAGCTGTTCCTGGTCCATTGACTGTACTTCCCAGCCCCGCCTGTCTGCCTGTCATGGGTCCACATAGGGAGAGGCCCCCAGAAGTCTTTCACAGTATACATAAATTGCTACTGGCTATTAACGTGCAAGAAGTTTACCGAAGAACTGATTGATTTAACATTTGACATCTCAGATGCTAATTTTACTCTTTTTCCTTCAACATGAGCTATAAAAATATTTCCAGTAAATTACTGGGGGTTTTTTTCTATTTTTTGGTTTTGATTTTTCTGTCTTTGCTAATTAAGTGGGTTCTTTGAATATTTGTATGGGATGTATTGGCACTGCTGTTTCACTAATCAGTGAAGAGCTTTCATTTCCAATCAGGTTAATAATCTCAGCACATGAAATTCCACATACATTATTGTGGATTTCATTATTGTGATTTAGTTATCATTCTAAGGTATTTTTTGGACAAAACTACACTCTTTCTCTCTGAGAATTTTTTACAGAATTACTTCAGTTTTCACAAACACATTATTTGATTTTAACTGATTGACTTTGTGAGACTGAAATAGAATTTTATAAAGTTCTTTGTGAATAAACTACAAATACTTAATCTGGCTATACTTCACAATCAGGAGTCATAAATTAGGCACTTAATGATCTACCTCATTAGGCAGATCACAAGTCTCAAAAACTTTAAATGAAAATAGGGATAACTGGAGTCATGAGTTATTAACAGTTCTAATAGTTGGTCTCTAAAACAATACCTGTGTTATTTTAGAGAGTTATACCTGTATTCTTATATGAAAATTGCAGGAAAAAATGAAATCTCACAGGATAGAATGATGAAAGCAAAACAGGGAGAACAAAGATGGGAAGAAGACAGGAGAACAGAGTAAAATTTACAAATACACCTGAGCATCCTTGAAGTACTCTGAAAAGTTCATAGAGAAAAAGTATAAAAGGCAGCTGTCCATATAGATTAGTTCTATTTCCTTCCCTATGAAATTGTCATAACCACCTCTGTTGGGAAAGATCGCTCAGGCAATTTCACAAAGTTGACAGATGATATATAGTGTGTTATAGAAGCCAGATGTTTGATGTCTCTGCTTAGCCATTCCTCCTCCATGATTTGATGTCAGAGATAAGTGGGATGACAGTAGAAGGCAAAGGCAGAGAATTTGTGATGAGATATCGGGCAGATATGCACAGCCACTTCTTCATCTTACTATTTGTAACATGTGCATGCTTAACTTGCCCCAAAAAGTGCTAAAAGCCTATTTAGCTTTAAGAAGAAAAATCTGCTACCTTATAACAATTTTTCATCCTGGATAGTACTTAATAAAATGTATTTTAAGCAGTGTTTATGAGATATTTAACATTACTTGCATATTAGGGATGAGAAAGTTGAAAGCTAGGTCTCTGCCTTAGTTGCTCAGAGATGGAGGGGAACATCCAGCAAGGTAATCAAGCATACCTAACATTAAGCATACAAGTACCGCTTGTAAGTACAAAGGATTAAATTTGGAGTCTTAATATTTAGCTTGGATCATAAATACTTTATTGAAACAGATAATAAGTTGTTGTCAAAGCCAAATCGTAACTCACAAAGTCAATGTATAGTTGAGTAATTCATCTTAATATGGAATAAAACCAGTTAAAGTCTATGAACATTTTAATTCGTCTCTATTTTGGGAATGTGCTTATAATTAAAATCAGAGGCTTTTGAATCAACCTCATGGTTATATGAAAAAAGCTGCCTGAGAATCATAAAATATCTTGCCCACCAGTTATGCCTAGCATGAAAACACTGTACAGAAGTAATCCTTCTGTAGCATTGTTCTAAAAGGTACGCTGCCAAATAAGCCACCCTTTGCAGAATCCTCCCAGGCTATTAAAAGGAGTTAATTAGATCTGAGGAAACATTTGCTTCTTTGTAGCATGCCACAGCAAATGTGGAGAAGCAGGCTACAGAGCTACAAGGAGAATATGCTCAAATCAGTTGAATGTCTGCCTACTGGAACAGCTGCATAGACATTCACTCAAATTAACTGTTCTACAACAAAGAACGGCCCAGCTAAGAATGAGAATTGTGTGGTGAATTCAGTCATTGAAAATTCCTCTGTGTATCCCACAGACATTCTACAGTGACATTCCAGAATAAGAAAGTTTATGTGTATGTACACTTTCAGGATTCATTGAAAAACACACCTCACTAAGTAGAAACGCACAAGGTGGGCTAACTGCATTAAAAACAATCTCTTGATATGAAAACAGTTTCCACACTGAAAAAATACAGTGTTGACTAATGAAAAAAGAAAATGAAGAGCCAATTTGCAGGAAAGCAGTAGTCTATAAAGTTCTCTTTCCAATTTTACTAACTTTCTCTTGATGTAATTATTGCTTAGTTAGTTAGTCTCATGGTACTAATCACTATATCTTATTCTACCTTTTTAGACCCCTTCTTAGATTCCACAGCAGAAATCAGAATAAGGAAAACTTCTATTTAGATATGGTGTCAGATTTTCTCATTATGTAAATCATCGAGGGCTTGAGAAGTAAGGAATTAATTATTTTATCATTATAAGCAATAAATGGTAATGGCTGCTTATTATCTCAATTGTGACTTCATAAAGTCTTAGATATTATCTCTCTTCTTGAAACATTCTCTTTTCCTTTTAACTATGTAATCTTACTAATACTTTCTAAATACGGTGTATTAGAGAAGTACAACCATAAGGGAGTCATTTATAGTCTATTCATCAGCTAAAAGTTTCTATCCTTGATAAAAGATATTGCTACTACTACCTGCCAGCATTGTTAAAAAGGCAAAAGTATGAATTCTTACAAAGACTGTAAGGGCATAATTTGAAAGAATTAGTGCTGAAATTACTGGTCATTACAGTATTTAAAACTTTATGGTCTAGTTCCCTAGTTCTACAAGAACCTCAAATAGTCCAGTTGTAGAGACAGATTTTTGGGATATCTCTTTCACAAGAATCTTAATAAAACACTAACCCTGTCAGGTAAGAGCGACCTTTATCCAGGGAATAGCAGTTAAGCATTACTTGAGAAGCTTTGCAGGACTCTGTCCACAGAAGCAAAATTCAAAAATTATTCAAAACATTGTTTTTAAAAAATAATTTCAAAGAACAAGTGATATTGGTAGTTGCACAACTAGGATGCTACATAACAACGTGACTGGACCAGAGTTGAGAACTCAAGTTGTAGTTTCTTATTGTAAAAATAATGCGATTTCCTAGCATTATTTCATTCAGAGAAAGTTTATTGCTCTTTTTCCAGTTTGACTAAAAAATATTATGAAAAATAATGCAGCAATTACTTAAATGTCTGATTTATATATTAGAAGTTTACAAAGACTTTACACAACTAGAGTGGGAGGGTTAGTATTAGCAAAATACCATCCTTCTGATTCATATTCTGGATAAAATTAGTACCTCCTATTTGCTTATAAGGATAACTAGGTTTTAAAGATGACTACATAAATGGTGATAAAAGCATAACAAAACCAATGCTACTCACTATATCAACTCAGAAGAACAACATCAATAACTTTCATTTTCATATGATGACTGAAGCCTAAGAATTAGAGAATGGACTCTTCAGTAAATCAGCAGAAACCCTACCCTATGTAAAAAGGACAACTTTCTCTAATTAGTTATGTGACAATAGAACTATAGAGTCCAAAGAACAAAAGTCTAGACAGCCTGGATATTATTACTATAGAATTTAGAAAAACTTGCTGCAGAATTCATTTAATCTTCCTGCAAAGATTTGTTGGACTGAAGAATTCCAGGGGCCTTTAACATAATATTCCATAACCCAGGCCCATTGCATAATATAGCTAGAGAAAGATATTTAGAGCCTGCCAGACTGAAGCACTGTAAAAGCAATAAATTGTGAAAGTAGAATCTGTACAGGTCAATGTTTCCATAGAAATCAATGCCTTCTTGTTTCTTTGAAACTTCACGGTTATAGTAGTATATATTCAGCTTGGTTAAGAAAAAAGTTGCTATATCAATTATAATTTTTAACCTTCAAAACACAGACCAAAGTCTACTGCAACTCTTGGCTCAGGGATTAGATTTTATTACAATTCCTATATATACAAGACCTGTACATAACACACACACACACACACACACACGTGACCAAGGTCATCCTATTTCTTGATAACAGACACACAAATCTGTAATTACAGTTTAGCTAAATGACTATTTCTGTGTTTCTTGGGAATATTCCTTGAAAATGAACTTGGAACTCCAACGAATTGACAGAGCTTTGGTTTCTTTTTCTCTCCCCTTCCTGCTTTCAAAAATAAGGAAGGGAAACAAGGAAAATTGTTTACTTTTGTTCATTAAGCATAATTTTGGAAATACTGTAAGAAAATAACAAACACTAAATGACCATTCTTTCGGATAAAAAAAAAAGCAAAACAAACCAAGCCAAATAGAAAGCTTTTTTTAAAAATGCTGGTTTTTTATTAGGTGCTCCTGAAATGGAAAAATTGTTTGCTTTTATTTTTTTGTTGTTTTTTTTCCTCCTAATGCTAGAAGTTGGCTACTTCTCTAGTGTTGATCACTATAAGGTTGTTTCTAAATATTTTTGCCTGGAACCTATTGCATTTTTTTGTTTCTGTTTCATTTATGTTAAACATTACTTTTTTGTCTGACTGACACTAAACATTCAGTGGGTCTAGCAATTACTAAAGGTGATATATAATGGGAATCATTTTGGATATGTCTACATTAGCTAGCAGTGCAGCTCAACAGGCCAGTATGAAACAGAGGATACTGGTGACACATCATTCTCACTACGTGCCTTTGGGTGAGTTTTACTTTGGGCTAGCTTCCCTATTCTACTTTAGCCGTACCACAATTGTGGTCATTCAGCAAAAGCTCTACCCATTCTGCTACTGCTACCTTCTTCATGGAGTGTGCACACAGATGAATGGCCTTTCTGCACTTGCACACTTGGACTTTCCACGCTTACAGATATGTGGGGGACAGTTACTCATCTGAAGGGATGTGCAAGTTAAATCATACTGCTGTCAAGGTACTATCACCCTACCTTCAACTCAGGCTATTTAAATGAATCCTATGTTGTACATAAGTGTATGAATGCTTTTTTAATGAAAACGAGTTAATGCCTAGTAACAAAACCTAAACCCTTTATTAACAAGGACTATCTCAAGGATTTAATGTCATAAACTGTGTGCAGTTAAAGGTTTAATTGGCTTTATAAAAGAGTCTTATATACATCAAGTTTTGTCTTGTTATACTTATTTACAGAACAGTCCCTAAAAATCATTGTATTGCTCTGACAAGTGGGGAGTTTTGAAGGTAAAAGTCTCTATAGGGAAATATCTGCATAAAGATTCTGTTAGTTATTAACTTATTATAAAATACTTATTATAAAAAACTGTTGCATTGTTCACACCAACAATACTAAATGAGGAGTGACAAATCCTAAAACCTGGCAAAGAATAAAAAGCTCCCTGCTATTTATCAAACATTTAGGCTACAAACATACTTCAGTGGATACAATTCAAAATTCTTTTACTAGGTGTCATGTACTAGCATTTGACTAATTTCTTCATTTTTTTTTATTTTTGTATGCCATTGAAGGAATTCTCTTCTTTACAGCAAGCACTTACAAACAGGCACTTCTTGCACTATGTATCTGAAAACACAGAAGAGATTAATTTCAAATCTCTTTGGAACGGGTTGCCCAGGGCAGTGGTGGAGTGCCCATCCCTGGAGGTATTTAAGTGTCATGTAGACATAGTGCTTAGGGACACAGTTTAGTCAGGGACTTGTCAGTGTTGGGTTAATGATTGGACTCTATGATCTTAAAGTTCTTTTCCAATCGAGGCAATTCCGTAGAATGACACATGTAAAAGTTTGAGGTATACTGTCTTAGTCTTTCATAAACAAGCATTTACATATTAGTCCCACTGATATCAATAGATCTACTTCAGTGAGCAAGTGCTTTGCAGTGTAAACGAAGGTCTCAAAATTTGGCAGTTAGTAATAATACAGTTTCTAAACAGCATAATTTTATTATTTTAAGACACTTTCACAGTTTATAACTTGTTTCTCAAGCATTTGTACGCACCTGATGCTTAATGCTATTTATTCAATATCTTGTTTGTGACATCATAAGTGATTTCCCTATTAATTGAGCATGATGTCATAAAATCAGAGATTAGCACTTACATTCAGGAATTAGCAGCAGGCAACTCCAACTTAGAATTTCCTCATATAAACCACACAATTTCCCCCCAAGATTTGGAAAATACATAGATTTTTCTTGCTTTTAAAGCTAAGCAAGAAGATCTTTCTGAGAGCGCTACTAAAAAATGCCTCTCAGCTTTAGCACCAGCAGGTAAACTTACCAAGGAATATTATGTTTGTTGAATGTACAAAAATAGCGCACTAGGTAGTCATTTATCATGCTCTTAGGACACTAATCAGGCCTTTCCTTCTTTCAGCAGTGATCTACCTGATCTCTGGACCCTCTCAGAATGCTTACTTACTCAGAAATTATTGATCATCAGCACAGGAAAGTTACATCAAAGCAGCCATGTCAAACTGATTAAAATGCATGCATTTAAAATTTCTCAGTGTACTATAACATATTGTGTTAGCAATAGTCAGACTGCCAGAATCAGAACAGAGAGGGAAGAACTGTCTATAAAACAGAAGTTAATATTAGGAACAGAAAAAAGAAAAGGAAATAGCAAAAAAAAAAATTATTTTCATTAAATTTTGTTCTATTATAAATTTAAAATAATGAAGAATACTTGATCAACTGTGATGTAACACTGTTTTAAAATAAGCATGAAATATTCCTCATAGGAGCAATATTTGTTCTGAGGATTCTAAGTGAATGGTGCATGCAAATATGTTAAAGCAATATGACTGAAGAAGTAATTCTTTTTTCCAAAGATACAATCAAGTTGTCACGAGGTGAGCATAATTTCACGTAATAGTATCTATTTCTGACTCATGTGAGCACATAAGAATTCATAGAGGTTTAGATTTTTTCTCTAAGGGAACAGGAACATGATGATCTAATTGTCTAAAGCGCTGACTCTAACAGGGCTGACCTCTGCTTTCAATGGGAGTGAATTACCTTAATGTCACAACTATTTTTTGTGCAGTTCTGTTATGCTATATGAATGGGTTCAGGACCAGAAGAAACTTTGGTATCTTCAACTAGTAGGTCATCGATGTCCAATATTTCATTATATTTATCTACAGGTTCATTATTTCCACATTTTGCATTTCCATTCGGTTTGTGGAGACTGAAGAGTGCTCTGCAGTTCCTGTTATCAAATCATTGGCTTACTATGACTAAAACCATTATTATTACCTAAGATAAAACAGCCTTTGTGATGCATGGATACAATGCACTGTGAATTCCAACAGGTCACTAGGGTATTTCTTTTTATGTGCTTCCTACATGTAAGCTAATAAAGGCATCAAACGTCATCTGGAAAGTCTGTCTTACACAGTTTAAAAGTGTTAAACACTTAAATCTAATGTAATGGCTAAACACATTCATTTCTGGAACTCCCTGCACATAGAATAAAACACATTGTGTTATGTGTTTCTTCAGTGCCTGTTGTGGTCTCAAGATACAGCAGGGTTCACAACACAGAAATACTACCAAGGGGAGTCATGGAACCACCAAACCTCACTCTGCTACCACAAATAATACAAACAGAACATTTAAGAAACTCTCAAACAGGAGACAAATTTCAGGGAACAGCCACAAATTTTAGAAATTGTAGCAGCAGTAACTAAAGAATGGATAGAGACTTGTTAATGAAACAAAAAGAATGCTGTTTAGAGAGTAAAAAAACATGAGACCAACTCAAAAAGAACTAGATTACATTTTGCCTGGCCAGACTTTGAAGGTCACATATCATTAAAATTGTATGTGGCACAGTACTGTGTTTAAACTTTGAGGGACTTCGTAATTGCCTATTTTCAACACTCACATTTCTATCTAAATATTCAAACAACTGAACATAGGTAGAAATGTACCCATGGTGGCTGTACAGTAAAAGGGAAAGCAGAAACCTATCCCAAAAGAAAAGACTGTAAGCTTCTAATTTAAGTGAGAGACATCAGGCTAAATCTAAACCCCCAGCAATTACAAGAACAGTCTTACAAGAATGTAACTGATTTCTCTGAATACACCAAGAGAAAAGGGGTGCAATCAGTTAAGTAAGGAAACCTAATCACTGAAGGAATACAGAAAGGTACAGTGATGTTACAAATGTTAGAAATGTTGCTGTTCTCAGTGCTGAATGTTAAAGTTCAGCCTGCAAACTGACTTTACAGACAGCTGCAATTCTTTACGTGTCCAAAGAAGGGCAATGAAGCTGGTGAAGGGTCTGGAGCACATCTTATAAGGAGTGGCTAAGGGAACTGGGTTTGTTTAGTCTGGAGAAAAGAAGGCTGAGGGGAGACCTTATAATTCTCTACAACTACCTGAAAGGTAATTGTAGCGAGGTGGATCTCTGTCTCTTCTCCCAAGTAACAAGTGATAGGACAGGGGGAAACAGCCTCAAGTTGCCTTCAAGGATGGTTTAGATTGGATATTGGGAAAAATTTCTTCACCAAAGGGGTTGTCAAGAATTGGATCAAGCTGCCTAGAGAAGTGGTAGAGTCACCATGCCTGAAGGTATTTAAAAGATGCATAGATATGGTGCTTAGGGACTTGTTTTGGTGGTGGACTTAGCAGTGTTAAGTTAACAGTAGGGCTCAATGATCTTAAACGTCCTTTCCAACCTAAATGATTCTACGATTCTACAATTCTATTCTAGGATTCTTTTGTGAGTCAAAAATCTATCTTTCTTCTTAGTGAGTCACAGTTGGAATTGAAGCGCTGACTTGCCACGTCAGTGTAGGAGATTTCAGCGAAAAATTTGACAGAGGATCACTAGCTTCCTGTTTTTTACTTCAACACATGACAAAAGCCCTCCAATAAAAGTATTTTTATTTAATTCATTGTAGCAAATTCTGTTAGAGCTATATCATCATGTCTGTGTTGACTTCATGTAAGTTTGACTTCAAGAAAAGTGTAGGGTTATTTTTTTAGTTTCTTCAATTAATCTGCTAATTCTTGATTTTATGTACCAATTTCAATTTGCTAAGTATGTCTTTATCCAACCTTACTGACTCTTCCAACAGCTGCTAACCAAAAAATAATTGCATTCTACCACACCCCTTCCCATCTCTTCTTCCTCTATAGGGCTTGAAAGAGTGGAGGGAATTGTATATATAACTGCAAAAGGTACAGATGGAGGAAACTTTCACTGAAGAGGAACTGCTAGGGTAGGAATTATTTTGCCTTAAAATAGTTACATTTTTTCATGCCTCAAAGTTTCATCTTTCTTTTTGAGTTGCTAATAACCTTTGTGACTGAAGAATGACATAGCAGGAAATTTTCAGAACTATCATTTTATTTACCCCTTAGGTAGTCTATGCTTCTTCTGTTTTCTCATGGGAATGATCTTAATCTCTCTTAAACAAAATTTTTTTTTGAGGATTTAATACTTAAAATTGTTTAAGATATAGAGGACAGATATAATATCATAATAGGCAACAACTTCAGAGATGAAAGGCCCGTAGCATGCTTCTCTTTTAGTCAACGTGCTACTTAATGCAAATAATTCAAACAAGTATCTCCTACCATGCATATATCATCAACCAGTATACTTATTTTCAAACAGCTATGTAAAATCATTTCAGCATTTCTGAAACATCAGACGGGCCCTTTTAGTTAGCAATTGCACTGAGTAAAACAAATCAAACACCAATGTTTAATTATTGTGCGCTTTCCTCCTTGATAACTTTAAAAATGGTTATAAACTTTGCAAGAACAAGCTAGAGCCTGTTCACTTAGTTTCTCTTAGAATCTAAAATCACTTGTAAAACACTAAAAAATATTAGTTTATCTACTTTTATTGCATTGTTTTCCTGAATTCTTTTTACTTATGTATATTAATATTGCACATATTTTGACAGTTTATAGCCAAATACACATATTTTGGGACTTGGTTTCTGACTTAAGAAAGAAATACAGATGAAAATTGAAAGTAATTATCCCATATGGAGACCAAAACTCCTTGTCCCACCCCAGATAAGGCATCTGTGGAATTCATCTTCAAATGGAAAATAATGCCCCTCAGATGTTCAAACTGTACTGGGGACTACAGGTAAATTGAGCTGTGAATACCAAGCATATCCTGGTTGACCCATTAAAACATCCCAGAAATTTCCCCATTCAAAAGTCTCATGTTTCATCATGTCCATGGAAATGAAAGGTAACAATGCCACAGTGTTACACTCAAAATTCATATTTCCTCTTTTGGTACCTATGCAGCTTCTCTAGCACATGCTCTACTTAAATCTAGGATTACAACTCTGGATGTTTATGGAGTACAGATGTTCTGAATATGGAGTAAGTTAACTATTGAACTGTATTTTCTTATTTTTCAGTTTTAACTTAAATTTGACAGTTTTGACTGTTGTATAACAATACTATAAAAGAAACTCAATAGTGTAGATTTAGAAAGGCTTCATTATTAGTCTGTAAAAATAATCGTTGACATAAGGATTCTACCTAGAAAGACCTCATGATTGGCAGTCACATACTTCCTTAGAAACATTTTACCCTTCCTATATGTACTTCTTGGCCAGTAAATGATGGAAACATATATATCCTTATTGCCAAGGTATGTTCCAGTTACTGGAAAGAGTAATAAGTGGGATAAACAATATAAGGGATTCATATTACACAGAAAACTTTCCAGGTCCTTCTTCCCTTCTCTCAAATACTGTCAGCATGCACAAATTATCTGTAAATGTTTAAAAGAGACAGAACTAAGATGATTCAGTACCATACTACTCAACATTCCCAGATTAATTCTCCTAAATATCTCAGGTATTTCAATATTAGGCAGATAGACAAAAAAGCAAGCCCCTTCCAGATAGAATATAATCCAAAGAACAGAAAAATGTGTCATATCTTCCAACAACAGAGAAACTTTCCTGCTTTGCGCCTCTTTTATTTCAGCCTGTCCTAACAGGTTCTATAAATCAAAGTTTCTACATTATATCAGCTTTTGCCCTAAAAAATTCATTCTGATATGCATTAAGCACTTCATTCAACACAAAATCATTCAGTTCCATTTGTACAATACTGATTTTTACCTCAAAAACTTCTTCATCCAGAATCCTGGTTCCAAAGACAGTGATACCATTGGTGTCCACAACTGTTTTGTCACTTCTATCAAGTGGTTTTGTAGTTTTTTTGTTACAGTCAACAATCATTGTAACACTTTTTTTCTCCACACTAATAGCTACTCGATGCCACCTATTAAAAAAAAAATAATAATTCTACTATAATTTGTTTTTAAAACTAGGTCATTGTCTGCTCATCAAGACATTTTATCACAGATTGTGCACCAATGAAGTAACACATAAAATTTTAAATGTCTCCATTTATTACATCCTTTAATACATACACAAGTGTACACTATGTTTTGTCTATTCGCGGTATAACTTCTGTCCCTTAGTACAAAGGAACTGGATCCTTAGCTCATTGTGAATATCCTATATAAGATGAAGTTCAAGCTAACCTTCTCTGAAGTTTTACCCAGAGAACAATAGTAAACTCTAATTAGAAATGAATGCACTGTTTACATGTTATTAGGTTGAACAATCTGACAGCAGATTTTATTTTTATGAATGTGTTTGATTTTCCAAATTACTTAAGGAATTACTTATGCAAATATATTAAATCCAGCATTTTATTCTTTGTTATTGACATTTTACTATTTGTTCTCTGTGAACAATCACAAAATTTTACTATGTTCTTTTGCTTATATGAATGTATCCCATAGCTATAGAGATCTTTCAAAGATGTACAACAGTTCCAACACAGATGCTTTTCCAGATACATATACTTACAAGTGTGTGCCAATATTCTCAAAAATAATAGCTTTACCTACATAAATATTTGCCAAAAAAGTTAATTAAGTGCTTCAGAATACTGACATTTTTATTTTAAAGACATTTGAGAATGAAGTTTAGTACAGTTTGCCCAACTATACTGTGTTCTTTATGAGACTTTATTATCATAATAGACTGCATTAATTTAGTGAGCCTCTGCTATGACAACTTAAATATCTAAGAGCAAAAGCAAGCTACTCTGTAATCTAAAATGGAGCAAAACATCAAATAATCTTTGATAGACCAGAGCAAAAAAGTGTCAAAGTATGCCATATTATTGACTGGTAAGAGGAAGGCTGAAATGAAATTATTTTAGTTGGCATTTGTGGCACTAAGGTTGTCTGATTTAAATCAGAAAGCCAGCTTAGATCTTTGTTACAAAGAGCTTCTGTATATCAAAAGGAACATCTCAAAGCTAATGGAATCTGACTGCCAAACAGTGTCACTGAGCCAGAACTCTAATTCCTTGTTTTCTCTAGAACAGGGCTGAACATTATCATTATAAAAGCAACCTGTCCATGCATCCTCAGCCACATTACACTGTTTATACTTTTAAAATATTGAGATGAAGATTAGATACTAGATACTTCATAAAATAGCTGAGTCAAAAGAAAATTGTCAGTCTATCTTTTAAAAGCATGTAGAAGCTTAAAGCACAAAACCATAGCTCACTGTGGATAGGATTCACTCCAGATGATTTAGAACTCGTATGGTCTTACTGCAGGAAATAGTACCAAATCATGCTCATTTTGATTTCTTCATTTTTATCAGTCTATCAACATTTTGGGTGAAATTCTGAAATCCATGTCAAAGCTTTGTTATTTAGAGGAAGTCAATGAAGAAAAGTTTGCTGCTTTATTTCATCACTCCTTCTGCTAGGGAAATGCATCAGGTTTCAGTTTCACAGTATAATTCCATTCTCTGGTAATACAAGGGTTAGAAGACAACTGATTTTTCCTTTTTTTTATTCTTTATTGCTTTATTGCTTGAGTCTTTTTGAAAACAGTGTTTCTTTCTCTATTGCACAGAAAGAATCTTCATAGGTCTAGTTTTGGTGGGTTTGACTACTTCTTCACACTTGACTTTTAGAAATGGCAAAGAATAAAGGTGGCTTGGTTTTATTAGTAGCTGTATGCATCATTTGAAGCTGGAACTATATTCTGTTGCAAAGGTTATCTGATATTGTATCATAGCAGTCGAACTATCTGGACATTGTGTTAGTGATTTATTTAAATGTTTAAGATACCTGTTTGTAAAGACCGTAATCACCGATATGGTGGTCTGGTATTATTTTTCATTTTAAAATTTTACACTTACTTGCCATCAGCAATGTTGACTGTTCTGAAAAGAGGATAGTCTTCTGGGGCAGGTTTTCCATTTTGGTCTTCAAACAGAAAGACAGGGGATCTACCAACTTCAACACCTACTTGCTGAATTCCTTGTTCATTGTAGACAGACAGAAGGAAGGACTGGATACCCTTTTTAGGTTTCACCGTCATTAAAATTGAAAAATCTTCTGGAAAATCTCCACCTGTAAACAAAGTGATATATACAAATTCAGAAAATATGAAGCCATTCTTTAAAGGGTTACATTTTTGTATAAGCACAGAGGTTCCTGCAGACAAGCTGTTGGGGATTTTTAATTCTCCAAAATAAATACTTAAAAAATTACACTATGAAAATTTTTTATCTGTTTTTTTCTTTCTGGTCTTACCTTAATTCCTGAAAGCTATACCTTAACAGTTCTTAAAAATATTACTTGTAAATCTATTCTAAATTTATATTATAATGCTATATATGCAAGAAGCATAATAGTTTCACATTCATTATTTTTTCTATTGATCTTCTTTTTAGCAATCCTGTAATTTAAAAGTGTGCACTACAATTTCACTCAACAAAATAAGTACCTGTATTATAACAAATATATTTCCAAGCACTTCATTTCCCTTGATAACCAACTAAAACTAGTTTCTCACAATACATATTTGAGTCCTTCTAGAAAAATATTGTGTATAATACTGAAAAAATACATAACTAGTTTTATTTAATAGGAGCTTTAGGCAAAATCAAAGAACATTTAATTTTCATTTATTCCCTGATGATTTCTCTCTGAAGCAGAGATTATATATCAATCATTGTTTCAACCTTTACAACTAAAAATAAACAAAATAAAAAGTGGATACAGCTTGTTTATAAAGGAAGGACTGAGGTTTGTACTCAGTACTGCTCCTGTTGAATCTGGTGGTAAATCTGCATTTCACTTGGTATGAAATGCCAATTAGGCTTAATAACAAATGAAGTGTAAGACTGAGATTCTAAAATTCAGAATATACATTGGATCTGTGTGGCTTCAGCTGCAATTTGACATGCAAGAAATAGAGGGATTAGAATTTAATTGCAACGTTGGCAATGAATATAACTGCAACTTTGTGTGCATGAAAGTTGGTAAAATGTTCTTAAACATTTTAATAACATAATACAATAAGTTTTAATAAATTAATATGTTAAATTTTTTTAATTAATAAAAGTATGTAAGACTTCAACATCGAAAGCTGATTTAGGAATTGCTTCATCCAATGGAGAAAATATAAGATTGTTTCAAAGACAGGTCTTGTGGGAAAACTCTTTCATAGTTCTAAGAAGTCTTCCGTGAAGACAAGCTATTGATGGCATTAACTCTTTAGTTACAATATGAAAGCAAAATGCATAAAATCTTCATTGCTCTTTAAATGCCATACTACTCTTCTAAACCAGAAAATATCTAGTCTCACACTTATTATATTTTTTGCTGCAATGTTGTTTTATGTGTTTTCTACCATCTTTTAAACTTTTTTTGTAGAAGGTTGTTGAAACGCTAGTAATATAGACCACTTTAGGGCTTGTGTTGACACTTTATTTTGAAAGAAACAAAGCCAATAAATAGGAAGTATTTCATTTACTCTGGTGAGCCTCTGGTCAAGTTTTTTAATGACAAAGCAAAGATGCTAGTTTACAGATTAAATTAAACTGTATGTTATACCTTTTAATGTCAGAGTAAACAGATGACAAAAAAAGGAAAAAAAAAGAGAAAAAAAAAAAGATGACTGTCAATGACTGTCAACAAAGGCCAAAGAAATGATTTTAAAAGCACTGAACACTTGCCCTGTTTGCACTCTTAACCTGAAAAAATATGTTGAAAATGCTTAAGGCAGGTGACACTAATTCAGCTAGTCTGTATGCTTTTGTAAAAGATCACTAACAGCTTATACACAAACAGCACAACAAAAATCTAAGCAGCTATCTTTACAACTATATAATCCCTTCCAGTCAGTTAAATCAATGCCTATTATATTCTGGGAAGTTGGTAAATATTATTAGATCCATATTTAAAAGATTAATATATTGATGCTCCCAGCTTTCGCCATTTATAGCTCCCTCTGAGCTACAATAGCTGAAAGATACCTATACTTCCTGATGAGTTACAGGACTTAAATGAAAGCAAGCACAGGGTGCATTACAACTTGTATTGTTTAGCTAAAATGATGTCTCACAACTCAGTCTTGTCTTGCATATCTTCTGTAGTCTTTCTACTACTACAGAGCACTAAGAAAAAGGGACATGATCACTCATATCTTTAAGAATAACCTCTGAAAAAGGATTTCTTGTGGTGGGGAGAGGATGCCTGTTCTGCAAGATTCAAAAGGAAGTAATACCATAATCACCTCCAAAAAATTGTTTTGAGGTTTTTTACTGAAGTAGAGAATAGCATGGCATTTTCCAGTATTAAGCAAAGTTTTGTAGTGGCTTCTTTTTATACTGTGAGTGAGCAATGCTTTTTATTTGTCTCTGGCACACAGAAGTGTTGCAACAGGGGTAAAATCAAGCAAACTAATTCCAGTTGTAAAGCAGAACTGAAAGCATTAATGAGAGTACCTAAATTAAGACAGTCAAAGGCTATAGAAATTTAGATGTCAGCCAATAATACAAGGTATTTGTTGGTTCTGGCATTCAAGAATCATATGCTGCCAGGTCTCCTCTTTATGCTATGATTTGATTCATGAACAAATGGAAGTCAACCCAAGTTCTCAGACTTCCAGCTCTAGACTTTCAGGCTTTGATTTAGCAGAAGGTGCTTGTATTGTCTTAAACTTTAAAAAATATCATTGATTCCAAGTCAGTTTAATCTTCTGTCCAGCTGCATTTGACTGTTCATTTAAAGTTCTTTGTTGTACCATTTGGCTTCAGTGACACACATTGTAAAACTCAGAATATGAAGATGCCAACTTATTACACTGTGCAACTTGTGCAGTTTTTCAATACAATGGATCATTTTTGCATTCTTTAAAGAAAGAGCAGCCTATATTCTGCTAACCTTATTTAGGTGATGTGGTAAATAATTAATGACAGTCACACTAATATCAGCAAGACAATGTAGACTGTAATATGCCATTCAGTGAATTATATTTTCAGCTAGATAGCTCTGTTAACTATATGCAAATTAGTTGAGAGGATATATTAAAAACTGAAGAACTGTGTTAAAAATTATATAATTAATATAATTATTATATCTGTAGTGAATTTTGCTTTGATCTCTCGCATGAATAAAAAAGTAAACTGACAAGTTAAGTGAACATGTAAGTTATCCTTGAACTGTGTATAGCTGTTTCCCATGTTAATAATGCATACTTCCCCCCTTTATAGATCTGGGATGATATATATACAATTGCTACTTTGAAAGACAAAAAAGAAAGTATTTTTCATTGACAACATCTAATCTGTATGTTTACAGACAGACTTGTTCAAACTCCTTACCTTTACCCCTCCAATTCTCTCCCTGATTCCCTGGGTAGGGTGGGAAGCAGTGTGGAGGGGCTGCGAGTGGCTGTGTCTTGTTTGGCTGCCAGCTAAGTTAAACTATCACACTCTGCATGATGTATCAAAGCAAAAAAATTAAATGTTCCATGATTTTGTTTTTTAATATTCTTGTTATTAGTTTTCTCAATAGTTTGGGACAAGTAACTGGAAAATAATGGAATAAAAGTCTCTCCTCAACATCCAAAGAATGTTTTCCAAAATGTGATTATTTCATTTTAGAGAAATTTGAGAGAAGATGGAATCACATTACCTGCTACCCACAACTAGCTTTGTCTAGTTCCCCAAACACCCAGATACTCTCAGCTAATTCTTAACAGATGGTACTTCTGGGAATGATTTTGCAATGGCCAACCACAACTCATTTTTACCACTGCAGAATTACTACAGGAAGTCCTGCCTTTAAAGAGACTACTGAAACTGGAAGAAACTTGCCAAAGCCACCAAATAAGCTTTCCATCAGATAGCATCATGAAAGAACAGGTAATATGACTTACAGACCAATTCTGCCAGTGACACAGAATTTGATGAAGAACTTTACAACAGAAGTCAATAAAATCTGATTCATTCAATGGATAAAGAGCATATCTTGTCATTTGTATGCAGGCCCAACTCTAGGGATAACAGAATTGTTTTGAGGTACTGATGAAGGACTACATGCTGTGCTTTAGATACTATAAATGCATAGGCAGTAAGACAATCTACCAAAGTAACAGTTTTCTGACAATCTTACCCGGGTAAAGCTGCCTTGTTGGAGCACTCAGCTGTGCAGTTTTTGAAACTCTGTAGGCAACATCCGATCCTTTTGAATCCCTTCTATTTGTGCAAAATCCTGCTGTTCTTGATACTCCTTCTGGTGAATTGTGAAATTCTAACGCTTTTAGCACATCAACAGGTTCAGCTGACAAAGAAAAAAAAAAAAACAAACAACCAAAAGAATTACTCATCTTGCATCTCTATAGTATGCAGCCTCTAAAAAGGATACTAATTTCACTGCAAAAGAATACGTGTAATCATAGCAGTTGCTGCATCCTATTTTAATTGCAGATTACCCCTACATCAGAATATTATTTTAACAGGACTATTCACTTTTAAATATATGAGTTCATCCCATCCAATGTAATTGTTACAATCACATTTTGAAACTACTCGATTACACACTGAAAATCACTGTTTCCCAAACACAGAGAATGTTGGTGACTGAAACTTACAAAACATTCTTTTAATGAGCGTTTTCTAAGAAGTGGAACTGATTTTAAAAGTTTGCACAAAAGTTTCAGAACCATTCAGCTACTAATAATCTGTTATGAGAAACCTGTCTGTTGTTAAGATTAAAATATATTCTGATTACATATGACTGCTTTCTCAGACACAAAAAGGAAGAAGCTAATCTCTTTTCTCATCCAGTTAGAGAAAGAAAAATGTATCTTTGCCTACTTTGCCTGCAATGAGTGAATTGACTGCATCACAGTCTTTCATTATTTCCAAGTTAAATTCAGGTGGACTTGTTTTCTACTTAAGAGCCCAACTACGATATAAAATTATAAAGCCAGCATCGAAACTTTAATCTATAAAAATTCACCATGGCAAAAGGGACAAATACTAACTGGACAAACACTTCAAGAGAGGCAGTGAGATAACATAGGTTGCCTACTGCGTATCTTTTCTCTCAGGAAAAATGAAGGTGTTCATTCTCACACTCCCTACAGATCATGGCTTCACTAATGTATTTTTTTGAGTGGAAACAGAATTTCAACAGACCATTTTTTCACTGGGTCTGTTCCTCAGTTTTTATGTTGGCAAACTCATAATCACTTTATCTGGAAAGATAAAGTTTTACATGACTTTCACTGGTAAAGCTGAGAAATCTGTTTGGTAAATGTGACCCGTCTTCATGTCTTTGAACTGCACTGTGGCATTAACTATAGCTAATTTATTCTCTGTTATTATTCATTTTATGTGTCAACAAATATCAACTTAAGGCCCAAAATTCACTGAGTGCAAATATTCAATTATTTGAACAACCATTTGCTAAAGAGTGTAAAAACATAGGTAAAGTGATATTCTAGAGTCCCTGATGGAAACATCTCTATCTTCTTTACTTACTATTTGCACAGTTCTAGGCAGTGTTACCATTTTTTTTTTTTTTTTTGTCATTATAATACCTCAGAAATCACTTTAGTTTATCCACTATCAATAACAAATATGAACAAAGTTAAGTTTAACTAGTGCACCCTATCCAACGCCTGGCATTGCCAAATATGAAGAACTCGACCTTGTGGTTAGACCTATCTCTGAATAATACCAAAAGTATGCTCTTTAAAAACAATATCTGATGTTTTCTCAATCAGCCTAGAACGCACATAACTTCTTCTTGTCTTAAAATATATACATAAGAAAATACTTGTGAACTTTATTTTTTTCACATCATACAATTTCTCATTTCCTTTTTCCATCAGATCATGTCATCAAATGTAAACTCAATAGCCAATGTTTCTTGCAAGCTGATACATTTTTAAAGAATGCTACAGTATATACTTGAGTTCAATTAAAATCTATGTATCCCGCAGATTCAATAAATTATATTTAAACACTCTCAAAAGAAAAGTTTCAATTGTGTGCAAATTCTAAAACATTAGTCTTACCTCTCTGTTAAGTATTGACTAAATAATTTTAATGGATATAATGGATTTTTTACAGGTATTCCACACAATTCTAAAGTTACTACCATACTGAAAGAACTGCCACACTTCCTTTCTGTTAACTAATGGCTATTTTTGCAGTGCCTATAATAATTTGAACAAGTAAAGTAACATAGAACCAGTCACTGGAAATACTAGTAAAAATTCGAAGTTGCTCTAACCCATTGCTAATGTTCCTTTTTCCTTTGGCCTTTTCTATAATTTGTAGAAATATATTAGATAATAGATAATAATTAGAACAAACATTTTGTCAATAGTCCATAGATAACATTCATTTCTGCAAACTGTGATTCACAAAATATAAAGACCAAAAGCACTAGTCAGTTTAACAAGGATTTCTAGAAATATAAAGTGTCATAGAGATGACATGTTATATGAAGTAATTTACATAAAAAGGTAATTAGTCTATCTCCAATGATAACATGGCTGACTTACTAAATATTTTTAGATCACAAGTAACAGAATCTGCCTACCTAATTTATTGAAAATATTCCAGATAGCCACTTTGACCAACAGTTAAAAAGTAAAGAAGTTCTTTAAAAGTCTTTAGAAAAACCAGACAAGAATGTATAAGATTTAATAGGCTTCTTCTTTGCTTTTGATAGAAACCTACATATCATTCAGTCTGTGAAATAAACAGACTGAATTTGTGCCTCTTCCTCATAAACTTTTTTTGCCATATTGTTGTTTGTGTCATTATTTGCAGATTAGGATGCAACCAATCCTATACTTCAGCTGGGTGGTAGTAGGCCTGGAAGTCTCTTCACAGCTGTTATTGCACTTTTCCTCCTACACTCTTCCTGTGTCATGCATAGGTCTACCATGCATTGGGGTCTCTGCAGAAACACCCTCTTCTTGCTAGTGGCAATTTTGTCTCAGTGAATTTCAGGATTTTTTTACGTTTTCTGGAACTATGGCAACCTAGTTGGAGCAAGTGTTCAGTAGCCCTGACCAGGCTGCCATGACATTAGTTTCAAAATTCTTGATGAGCTCACTGTGCATGTCAGATGATCTGCTCAATGTCTCTACAGAAAGCAGTAGACACAGCTGCTCTCCATATGCCACAGAGCACACACATGTAGGAATCCAGTAAAAAATAAACAGCTTTTGAAAAACAGAAGCACTGTTTAGCAGCTAACTGGTTAGAGGTAACCTGTTTGAAGTATAAAGGACAATGAGAAGTCCTCACACAGCCAACACTGGCCTGCATACAAGATCAGGGCAGAGAGGTAGGAAGACAACTCACAGAGCCAGGAAAAAACATAGTCTGGAAGCTACCAGCTGAAACTGTAGCTTCTCTCTGCTAGTTTCTGTAGGTTCTGCAATGCTCAGTGTCACTGTACCCTGGGAGCTTCAGCTCTTCCTGAAAACTGCCCCTTCTCTAGCATTCAGCTACCACAGAAACAGTACCAGTGCTAAGGCCATGCAGTTTCTCTGTTCACATGGTCCACAAATTAAGATTAAAGCTTGTATTCATGCAGGGCAACATTAATGTAACCCATATTTTGGCAGATCTGGGGTCTCTCACAAGAACTTCCTTACAATGCATAAAGCAGCTTGCCTAAATGATTTTCCCTTCTAGTCTAATTTCGATGGATAGTTTTCTCGTTAAGAGAAATAAAAAAACCAGCAAGTTAATTATATTTGATGCAATGTTTTTGCACCCTTCCAATTTGGTGCTAACATTTAAGATGGCAAGGAAATAACCAACTAATAAGCATCACGCAAACAGCTCTGTTCACCTTGGGATGCAGTTATTTCTCCTTATGAAACAGACATCAGCTTTGAAATCTCAACTCTGCCATGGCAAAATAAAAGATCAAAACCCTGAATGTGGGTCCCTTCATGTAGATGTTTATGGCCACACTGCACGGTTGCTCGAAGGCAACCTTCTGCCGGTAAGCCAGCCAAAGCCACACGATAACCCTTTGAAGAGAAGCCTGTGTTCATCAGGGCAAGCCTCCATTTTTGAGATGAAGCTCCTCTGAGTTTCAGACCACAATCAAAAAGTGAGTTTCCACTGTGCTACTTTTCCACTGATAGAGAACCAACTGCAGAAAATCATTCTTCTTATTAAATATTATATTGCAAAGTTCAACAGCATATGTCCTTGATTCAAAAAAGTTCAGGAAGACGTGCAACTTTTCACTGCCACCAACAGACTATACAGTAGTAGCCAGAGAAGTGTTGAAAAGTGCAAGGATTTCTGGAAAGGCAAAGGATATTATTTCAAAAATCCCTTTTTAAAAGACAGCATTGTGTGAGATGGGAACCTGAGTGTCCTAGTATCTTTAAAAATGCCAAATTGTTAATCATTTAGCTCCAGCGTAAATTCCTGGTTTTCAAAAATAAAAGTAAAGCACAAAAAAAATTAGTAGTGTAAAATCTCAAGACCTGAAATAACTTGAAATTTGCAATATTTAAAATTGTAGAGCCAAATTCTGTTCTTCATTACTGTGGTGTGACTGAAGTACATCCATTCACTCCATTTATAGTGGTACGGATGAGAACATTTGGCCCAGAGTATTTCATACTAAATATAACTCCAAAGCTTTATTTAATCTTCCTTTGCCTTCCCTTTAGCTTTCTTCCACAGGAACTAAATAGGACTCTTAGGGGGAAAAAAAAGACAGATTGACAGAAATATAAAATCTTCTAAACTACTTTAAATGGTACTAAAATATGTGTCAAAGCACGTTAACTAGAAAGACGAAAGAAAAAAACAAACTTCTGTCAGCATATCTCTGCTGGAAATTAAAAATGTTTTCTAAATTTCTATTATTTTACTTCATATTTTTCCATGGAAATATGGTTCTGACAGTAACCTGTTCCAAAGGAACCACTGCAAAACTAAAACTTAGTAGTGTTGAAATATTGATCTTCACTTCTAAATGGTGTGGGTTTTTTTAAGTTTACTCCAGTTACTTAAGTTACTTAAAACTTTTTTAAGTTTTATTTCACTGTGACAGACCTTTTAAGGAGTAGAAGCTATTATAGCCTGGTAGGCTAAAATATGCATATTTGGTGGGTCTTGATGAAGGGACTCCTTATATTTGTGGACAAACTTTCAAAATAGGCTACATATACTTAGATTTTTAGATACATATTTAGGAACTTGAGTAGAAGGTACTGGCTGCTCCACTGTTTTGTGAAACTATGCTACCTATTAAAGGTATAATAGCCTACAGTTATTAAGGTTATTTACTTTTCTTAAAATTTTGAATCTTCATAACTATAAGTGCTAATTCTAAGGACTCTCCATGTATTCTATAGTTGAGTAGAGATAAAAACTACTATGATGAAGGTTTCTAACTAACACTCATTAGATGGTCCAAGGCTTTATGAATGTAAGAGGTGAAAATATTTTCATGAACAGGAAGCACTCATATAAAGGTGTAACTAGTCTTCATTTTCTGCTGTTGATCTCTTAGAACAGTGCTGTCAGTCTAGAAAAAGGAAGAAATGTTTTTATTTTAAAAACAGTCTTAAATACAGATTGTGTCAAAGTTCTTCTGCATAGGTTTATTCTAGCTACCATTTGTCAAGCTGTTTCAGTAGTTCTCCAGCTGTGAAACCTGGTAACTTTTCCCCTCCTTGCCTTCCTTCTCCCAGATCATTAGTCCAGTTTCTGATTCTATCAACAACTAGCAAGCAGTTTCGTTTATCAGCTAGACCTAAGGTTCTAGAGGAGAAAAAGTACTAAATGCTCCCACTTTGCCAAATTATCAATAAAGAAGTCTTTACTAGCATTGCTAGAATCTGGATTTGTTAATCTGTTACTCTGTTGACCTTAAGGGTACAGTACAAGACCCATTTATTACTAGAAGTCTGTGCTATTTCTAATGTGGTAGGAATATTTTTGTTCTTACTTTTACCCTTATACACTTTTACTTATTGTGGGCAAGTATGATGGATATCTTTTAAAAACAAATACATATAATTACTATTATCTGTACTTATTAATTTACTGTGTTCTTCATCTATTAAGCATTAATATAGGAGTAAACATCCAAGAGTGGGAATTCAAAAGCACGTTATACCCAAAACGCTTTACTAAGCGTCCCAGTTCTTAGGAAGGACCCTATTACCTTCCTAGTGCAGGCTCTAGTCTCTGTATCCCAAGCAATGATGCTCTGCAGTTCTGCCACAGGTGTCTGAGCACTGGAAAGGGATCAGACACTCTTCTGTCCTTAGCATCTCCTACTGGCCACCTCCAGGCAGACTTCACTTCCTCACAGGCTTTTGGGAGCGGCAGTCTGAGAATCGTCTGCCTCCCAACTCTCTACTGAGAGCCCAGACATGTAACAGAAGACTGTCCTGGGAGCAAGCATCAAAAGCATCAGTTCTTGCAGTGTGCTTTGTGAAGGTTCCAATATTTTCAGAGATGTTAAGCAAAGGATTTTACAGAACTGGTTTATATGCACTCTGTTTTGTGGGCTGCAACGCTGACTTACAGAGCATCTTCCAGGCACAAAAATGAAACCAATTAAGTTGCCTAAAGTAATTACATAGGGCTCCTGAAAATCAAGCTGTTTTTTTTTTTTTTTCTAGGTACCTAAATATAAACATTTATGAGATTAACTGAATATATATTGCCCATGTATATATTTCTAGAGACATCAAGATTGTTTTACCTGTTAAAAATTTTCCTACATATTAGCTTTTAGATTAACTATGTAATTGGGATCTTGGCGGGTGATATTTTTAGAAGAAGGTGTTATTGCAATGCTTTCATATTTGATGATTACAAGAACTAGAGATTGTCCAGATGCATACAGGAATGCTCTACATGGCCTATGACTATTTCACCAACAGAGGGTTTGTGTGAAACTGCTCAGAAATGGCTACTTCTGTTTCCATATCAATTATCTGGAAATTTTTCATTGATTTTTTTATGCTGCAAAATCTACTAAATACACAATAGTATTTCAAAGACAATAATGACAGTCTACACATATATGGGATGCCTTTTTGATACTCACCAATTACTAACTATCTCTCTGTTTAAAGATCAATCTCTGACATTCATACAGAAAAAAAGAAAAACAAACATAAAAAAATCACTTAAATCCCATACTCAAACCAGCAGAAAACTTGCCTACATACAACTACACACTCAGATCTTGAATAAGGTCAGCTTACATGTTTGTTTATTTATTTACTGGAAATATTTAGCAAAAATTTCTGGGTTTGTTATGTTGTACAGTTCTGGAGCACAACGTGGATTTTGAAACTGACATTTCATATTTGCTTTATATATTTCACCATTAAATGTTACTTTTTTATTACTTAAAACATTTTTTGAGTCTAGATAAGTTATACGTTTATCACTTCTTCAGCCATATCGACTACAATCAAGTACTAAAGACCTGAACCTGATTCCATAAAACGTTTCACTTGTTACACACAAAAGATTGGTTTAGCCCATCATCTGGTGCAGACTTGGATTGATCCATCAGTTTACAACACTTTAACATCAGTCCAAGGGTTTGACTATGTTGACAACTCTGCTAAAGATTCAAATTTTTGTACAGACAGTGGAGGCAGTACTTCTAACTGTGAAAATCAGCAAAACAAGTATTAAATTCTTGGAGTATCTTGTTTCTATTACCATATCAAAAAAGACACAGTCTAAAAATCATCACTGCTACAGGAAGAGACAAGGTGTTCCCTCAGAAATTAAACGTGAAAGAAATTTAGCCCACTTAAGAGCTTTCTTGATCAAAGTATTTATTCGGAAATAATCCAAATAGACTTCAAAAATATCTTCTAACAAATAGGAGTTTTCAAATGTGGAACATTTGTACATTTTTAACTTATCAGCATAGAAAAAAGGCAAAACACAGCTAAGGAAAAGATTTACAAATGCTGCCATTTAAAGAAACCCTATTTAATTTGATAGGGAAACAACTAAATGATTTTTTAAATCATACAAGTAAAAACTTTCACCATACTTTCACTGATGTCAAAAGTATTATCACCCTTTTGACAGCAATGCGAGGAAATCAGACCAAATTCTGTATCACACTGATATTAGCAGGAATTCCACCTAAGCAGACAGCAAGGTTGTAAAACCTTGAATTTTATTTTTTTTATAAACTATGAAAGTTCGATAACTTAGAAGATTACTACAATAATCTGAATAAATATAGAGGTCAGGGACAGAGTAGCTAAAACTTAGACTATGGTAATACTTTAACAATGTGACTATAATTTAACTCATAAGTAAGTTAATTGATATTATAGACAAAGCTTAGCTGCCAGTGACATTCTTCATAGCAGGATCAGGATCTTAGTCTTTTTAATCATATTTTGTTATACATTTTTCAATTTGCTTTGCAGCAAACGCTTTGCTTCCATAATCTCAACTCTGCCAAATAACTTCCATTTCACAGACTGTATGCATTAACACTTTGACATACAGTGAAGTCCCAGACCTAGAATTCACAAAGGCTTTTACAACCCCTTATGTGTGATAATGTGCTAAAAAGAATTTAAGTTCTGCCAGATTCTACTCCTATTGTAATAACAGGGTCAACAATTAATCCTTACATTTACAGTCTGTAAACTTGGTATTTAATACTGAGTAGTACAGTTATAAGCCCTTGCAACAAGCGTGTGTGTTCACCTAATTCCTTTTAAGCCACTGCTCTCCATTGTGTCCATCCAGAGGGCAAATCCTTATCACTGCATGAGACTTCACATTCTTAGAACATCAGAGATTTCTCCCAAGCTCTGCTCAATTTATTCCCCCCCTATTAGCAACAAGTACTCAGAATAATGATAAATTAACCAACGCTGAGAGGATTTCTTCAGAAAAGAAGCAGAGAACTCTACAGAGAAAAGAAAAGCAATTTCTTAATCTAGTTGGCAGATGGAAACCCTACTGTTCACCACTGTACAAAACAAATCCAAGAGAGACATAATTGCTTCACTGTGTTCTAAGTAACTTCACTTTAGTAGTAATGTCATGGCTCTTTTATTATGCTGCAATCTTGTTAGAATTAAGGGCCCGATTTGGATGAGACCAAATAACTTTGGGCAAGACAACTGTAAAACTGAGTATGACAACTCCTTTCCTACATTTTACAGCTGCTACAGACACCAATTTTACCAACAATATATTTTTTTAAGTATTCAGAAAACACCGTAGTACCAGGAAAGGTTTTATAGCAAAGACTGTTTTTTTCTAGTGACATTCCAACGATAGGTGCTAGGCAGAGACATTACTTCAAGCCAAAAACACTGAATATTTGTGTTGTGTATGTACTGTATATGTACAAATATAACTATATATGTACTTATATACAGTTATATTTGTTAAGATATACACAAAGCTGAAGTTAAAAAATCTTATTTTCTGCAGAGCTAGGAAAAAGACAGTTTCCTGCAGCCTGAATAGTCCTTTCTGGGATCCTTGTGAAGTCTCCTAAATTAAATGCAAAGATTCATGCTTTAGAGAATCTACAACACATACCAGTCATTTCAACTTCAGAGATTGCCACTGCTGAAGTTGAAATAATTATTTTACCTTAGAAATAATTTTTAAAATCCCAATTTTATAGCAAAACAGACATACACATGCAGATCTCTCTTGCACTATACTGGGAAGACTGGACCATTTCACCTGCTGATCCCTGGGACTCAGAAAAACTTCAGCTAGGACCACTAGCTGAACCTAGTGAAATCATCCTTTGATTTAATAACTTTTGCTCACCTTTTGAATATTTATCTAAGAAAGCTCAGTACATCCTCTGTTTCTGAAGGTTAATGGCATTTTTTTAAACTAAAATTAACACTTAAGACTATTTCACTGTGAAAAAAAGGAACAATGCAAATGTTTATATTCTTTTTCAAAGTTATAAGTGCATTACTTGTTCTGTTAAAATCAAAAGTGCTTTACATCACCAACAGTTCTCAGAAGAGATTCATACTTTTCCAGTTTAAAACACCTTTTTGTACAGGTTTAGACTAGCCAGATACATTAAACAGTTTTCATTCAAGAAACAGATCCATATCTTCTCAGTGTAACTTATTAAGCAATTGCAAGTAAGTAACAGCGTTAAGTGAGCATCCACAGAGAAAACTCTCCTTTTGCGATCACTAGTGGGCCCAGTTCTGCATTCCTTCTGCACCTAGAACTCCCACTAGTTTCCAAGCCTGTATGGGGAAAGCACAAGGAACCTTTGTATTTCAATCGATGACTGTAAAAAATATCTATTCTATATTAGAAACAAATCTGCTTGTCACTTACACAGAAGGTCCAAAGTGTATTTTCTATATATAGCTTCATAGCCTCATTTTCAGTAAGGATTCTTAAATCTTTTTGCACTCAGATTAGGAGCTGGATTTCCATTTTCTTGAAAAAGCTTATAAATAATAAAAAGACTGATTTTTCATTTCTTGCCCATGAAATTTAAATCAGCATCACAATAGTGCATTGATGTCAGGCCCTTACAAAAAATTTATAGTGTTGAAGCCATGCCATTTTGACTAAATGAGTTTATTCATTCCAAACACATTACCAACAGATTTAGTATTAAAGGTGAGGAAGGGAAAAGGAAATCAAAGGATGTCTTTTAAAATACTGAATTTTGTTTACTTTAGCCAAGTCATAAAGCAAAAACATTTTCTAAAAAGAGCTGCTTAAGAGCTGGTAGGCACTGAGTTGACCAAATATGAGTCACTAGTTTTCCCATTCAGTTGCTTCTCACTTCTGTAACTTTTTCTGTCTAAAGAAGAAATAACTCAAGAGCCCAATCAGATCTTCACACCCGCTTTCCTGGCACTATGAAAGACACCTCATACTTCTCTTTCTTTTTTTTTGTGTTAAATAAAGAAACTTGAAAAAAAGTCAAGAATTTTAGGAATCTTTTGAGGTTTCTGTACATGGAATGGATTCTGTTGTCTTAAAAAGAAGTCACTGTTAGATGATTAACACTTTATATGAATAGACCATGTAAGTTTCTTTACATAGGGGTAGTTTATGAAAGAGACAATTGAAGGGTATAGGAGTTAATTTAACAGTGTTTATAAGGGCAATGATTCATATTTTACCCAGCATTTTCATGTAGTCATACTGTTTACCTGCTGTATTATGCTATTTTATTCCTCAGTATTTTCCCTCTCCTACTTTCAAATACAAATCATTATGCCTTATTTTATCTTGTAACTGCTTTAAATAAGATTAGAGTACATAAAAGACGATTCAGAGATATCTCCCTGGTACTCCATTAGGGAAATTAGGTCAAATTCTACTCCCTCTGTAGTCAATGGAAAAACTCTTACTGGCTTCAATAACAGATCAAGCCCTGAACACACAGCTCCCTGTAGTTTCTCAGCAAATGGCACACTGTATTTCAGAAAAGTTCAAGAACTAAGTTATTTTCAGAATGCTTCTACAAACACAAGAAGCCTGTAGTTTTATGTTTCTGAAATGTCCTTTATACAGAAGACTAGAGGATGAGATTTTTAATATAGCTTTTTAAATTTTTAATAGGGTTACCAAAACCAAATGAGTCTGTGTAATGTTCCTGAATCTGTTTCAGTAAGTACTAGATAATTTCTGTTGATATTTCCTGGGATGCTTGGGTTTAGATTTTCTTTTAACTTTTCATTTGTATCCAACCTATTACGTAAAGAAAATCTACATAAATCCTAATTAATTATGTTAGTTCTACTGTGAATGGTCACATGAAAAGTGGCACAAGAAATCTATCACGCCTTTGCAGACAGTATTGCTTCCTGAAGAAATTTAGTTTTTACAGAGGAATGAGGAGTCGAATCCTCGAAGCCCTGCGAGGTTCATCCGCCCAGGCGCTGTAACTCCACCGGCGTCCGCGGAGCTGCGCGGGGCTGAAACGCGACCGCGACCCC
>NW_010336324.1:2280-42723 GCF_000700745.2 Antrostomus carolinensis | reverse complement strand
ACCAAGGACCAAGGGACAGGACAAGAGGAAGCGGCCTCAAGTTGCACCATGAGGGAGGTTTAGATTGGATAGGAGGAAAAACTTCACCAGAAAGTTGTCAGGCATTGGAACTGGCTGCCCAGGGAGGTGGTGGAGTCACCTTCCCAGGTGGGATTTAAAAGATGGGTAGATGAGGTGTTCAGGGACACGGTTTAAAGGTGGAATTAGCAGTGTTAAGTTTATGGTTTTACTCGGTGATCTTAAAGGTCTTTCCCAACCACTGTGATCCTGTGTTTCTGGGATTGTTTTGAATTTCTCAGTCTGAAACTAAATATGTTGCCAAGATCCAGAAGCTGAAGTTGTTTGCAGTCCTGCCCTTGCGCAATTTCGTGGCTTTCATTTTTTTGTTTAGTGAAAGGCTGGCTAATGACTGCCCAAGGGTGAGTAGCAAACTGCTGGCCAAGGCAAGGGTGGGAGATGGGGAGCTGGGAGCCTAATTAACAGCATTACCTTAATTGACCAGAGGCTGGAATTGGGGGCTGCATTTTTCTTTTGGGAAAAAATGTTGTTTTTCTCCTGACCTAAGGTTTTTCCAGTGTTAACTAAATAAATATGAACAGCCTCTCTGGCCTCTGCACGCCGTGCCAAAAGGGGAAGGTGTTTGGCTTGGCTCCAGGAGGAATGATTTTGCATGGAAATGCCTGCCAGGGTCTTCTCCTTGGGATGATATCGTGGAGTGGGAGCAGAGCAGGTTTGGGCACTGCCATGCCACTTGGGATCCGGGCTCTGCTCAAGCTGAGTGGTGTGTCAGGAACCTTGAGACTGCAAAATGTGACTGTTTCAGAGGGAAAAGAGAGAAAAAAAATATATTGAAAGTCCCTGGGAAGGAAGAGGCAAAGCTAGGAAAGGGGTAGGATGCTTTTTCTTGCTTTTTCTTTCTTTTTTCCCTGTAATTTTAAACACTTCCCTTTGAGGAGCTCACAGAACTTCATGTTGACATTGGCTCTTCAGCCAAGAGCGAGGTTTTTGTCTGACCGCAAAATATTTTTGCAATCCAAATAAAAGGAGCATCAAAAGGGAAATAACACAACACTGTGTGAGTGTCCAAACCTCTGATGTTCTAGTGTTTTTCCCCTGGCTTTTCCCCAACCCAAAAAATCCCCTCAAAAACCTACACAGATTTTTCCAAGCTTGGAGTGTATTTCCAATGGAGTTACAAAGACAGATTTCTGTGGGACTGGTTTCTGTGTTGCCCCACATCAACCCCTCTGTGCATCTATCTCCTTATTAAATCTCCGCTCCCCTTTTCTTTTGGCAGAGCTGAGCTGGGCACAAGCCCCATCCTGGCTGCACGGTGCTGTTGGGCTGTAAGCAAGACTGCAGGTGAGACCATGGTGGTCCAGGGTGGGCTGTGTTTGTCCTTAGGTGGCTGTTTTATCAGGGTCATAGAACCACTGAATGGTTTGGGTTGGAAGGGACCTTAAAGCTCATCCAGTCCCAACACCCCTGCCATCAGCAGGGACACCTTCCACTAGACCAGGTTGCTCAAAGCCTCATCCAACCTGGCCTTCAACACTTCCAGGGAGGAGCAGCCACAGCTTCTCTGGCCAACCTGGGCCACTGTCTCACCACCCACACACCAAAGAAATTCTTCCTCACATCTCATCTCCATCTCCCCTCTGCCAGTTTCAAGCCATCACTCCTTGTTCTGTCACTCCCTGCCCTTGGCCAAAGTCCCTCCCCACCTTCCTGGAGCCCCTTCAGGTACTGGGAGGACACTAGAAGGTCTCCCTGGAACCTTCTCTTCTCCAGGCTGAACAGCCCCAACTGTTCTGGTCTATGCAACTAGCAGTGAAGCACTGGGCCAGGCTGCTGTAATGCCGGAAGGTGTCTGGGCACTCACCCAGAGCTTGGACATTTTGCCGAGCATTTAATTAGACTCCAAGGAAATTAACTTGTTTTTAAATATTGCGTGCAAGGTGTGGGCTGTTCCCTTTGGAGAACCCTCTGTCGATGCCAAGGAACATCTTGGTCGGGATGCATGTGCACGTCCTGCCTGCATTCTTCCCCCCCAGAGATATGTGTGGGACAGCAACTCAGCTCTGGTTCAGACTCTGTCCCACCACCTCTCGATGCTGCTCTGTCCAGGAGATGCCTGCAGCATTGTTCTGGTTTTGCTAGGAGAGAGTTAACAGGTGTGTAGGAGATGTGAGTCTCACCAGCCCAGGTCTCCAACAACAGCAGAAAAGCAAGTCAAGAAGAGAGAATAAAGGCAAAGTGAGCATGAAGAGTCCTCCATGGCAAGGGACTTGCTGAGCCCTCTGTGTCCTAGTTAGCTGGCTACCCATCCCATCCCCATGGATACACCAGCATCCATCCTCAGGTGACCTCCTCACTTTAGGGTCCTTTCTATCACTTTTCTCTGATGCATTTTTGTGAGATGTCTAACGTGTCCATCCCCTGTCTTAATTTCTCTCCCTGTATATCTCCCTGCCAGGCCCTACTTAGGGTCAGTGGATTTCCCAGCCTTTTGCTGCAAACTGGGTCCTTCATCAGGCTCAAGCACAGATGTCTCCTGCCACACTTGTCCCAATTTGAGAAGCATTGAACCTTGGAGATATCTCTTTCTCTGCATGTATTTTGGAGTCTTGGTTGACCAGCTTGAATTTAAAGATGGGTTCACACATCTTCAGCTTCAGAGGAAGCTGCTTTGCTGCTCGATATTCTCAAAGCACTCGGGAAAGCATTATCCCGTGTCCTTTTCATCCAGGTGGGATGAGGCTTTGAGCAACCTGGTCTAGTGGAAGGTGTCCCTGCTGATGGCAGGGGGGGTGGAAGTGGATGACATTTAAGGTCCTTTCCAACCTAAACCATTCTAGGATTCATTTCTTTTACAGAGGCAGCTGTGTCTGGAGAATGTCCCAGAAAGATATCTTCTGGGCCGTTCCATGCCACCTGTGCCAAATGTGCTGACATCCACATCCCCGCTGGCTGGAACAGAGCAGGAAAAGGGCTGGAGCAGCAGTTGCACATGATGACATCTTGTCCTAGACACGGGGGCCAAATGGTGCGGGGGGGTGAAAGAAAGGGCTTAATGAGGGTTTGAAAGAAACATCTTGTAAACTTTGGAGCTAAGGAGGCGCAGTTTGAGCTGAACATGTTGGTTTGGCAAGGGCTGCCCGGGCTCCTGCTGCTGCTTTTCCTGGCAGTCATTAAGCAAATTTCCATCCTGCCAGTCACAGGCTCTTCTCCTGGAGGTGACTCAGTTGGGAAGCCTTGGCTGAGCTAGCATCCCACTGTGAGTGGTGGAAGGGGTCGGTGTGTCCTCCTGGCCAGAGCTGGTTGGAGATGGCTCATGTCCTGGGGACACCTGGGATCCATCTGGGATGTGACATTGCCCAAGGCCAGCGCAGGGAGTGTGTGTCCTGGCAGGATGCTCATCCTGGAGCAAAGCACCGACGATGGTGATAAGTGATATTCCCAAACCCAGCAGACACCAGCATCCAGCTTATTTTGGACCACCCTGGGGTTTGTATAACGATGAGGAGGGAGCACTTAAACACCTTGACAAGATTAGGACTAATCCTGCTCCACCTGGAGTTTTCCTGTGTCCACTTTCCCTTCCATTGTGACCATCTGCTTCTTTTGAATCTTGCTAAATATTTCCTTTCTCCTGTTGTCTCTCCCCTTTGCTCCTCCTGGGCAGTATCTTGAAATAACCAAAATATCTGCAATAACACCTCCTCCCACCCTAAAGGCAGTTTCTGGTTGGATTTTTAGATTTAATTTTTAGATTTAAGTTTTAGGTTTAATTCTTAGATTTAATTTTTAGATATAACTTTTAGATATAATTTTTAGATTTTATTTAGTAATTTTTAAAATTTTATAAATTTATTTTTTTTTTGTTTGCTGCTTTGTTCTTTTTTGTTTTGTTTTTCCTGGCACAGCTTCACTTCCACAGTGGCTCTTCAAAGCAAACCAGTGCTGACCAGTCCGTGCCACAACTGTTGCCGCTGATTTTCCAGTGTCTCCCAGCACAAGATACGCACAGGAGATCAACTCCATCACCAGAGTAATCCATCTCTTTTGTTTAATATTTGCTGGGAGACAGGTCCCTCTTCATCTATTACGGTGTCATTAAAACGGAAAATGTTTGCTCCGTAGGGCCTCAATGAGCCTTTTAAAACTCCAGTAAAAATGTAATTACCGACTTGCTTAGGAATTTAACTCTTTCTTGATGCTGACATGCACAGCTAGTTTTCCCCACAAGTGGCGGCAGATCTATAGAGATCAGCTTGATTCAGAAAAGAGATAGAAATAGCACAAATTTGGCTGCTGGGTGAGTCCTCTTATATCTCTCTGACCGTTAGGGATGTGCTGGTGCTGTCATGGAGCAGGTCAGAAACGGTGGAGAAGCTTTTAAGAGATGCTTTGTGATCTGCAGGTGAAAATGTTGATATTTAAGACAACAGTCGTCTTGTCCAAAGCTCAGAAATTTCATGGGCTCCTGAATTTGGATCCCAGCCCTTTTGAGATGCTCAGGCATTCCAAGGCTCTCTCTGGGTTGGAAATAGCTCAACCCAGTTCCAACCCAGTGTGGAGGGGCTCAGCCCATGTTGGCAGATGGGATTTGGAGACAGTCTCCATCCAATTAAACCTCACGGGTGCCAGCAGCCCCTGCCATATGTGGCTTCCCAGAGCTGTATGGATGTGTGGAGATGGGCCTGAGGATACATCAGTCTTACCCAGCCCAGGAATCCCTGGGGTACTCTCATCATTGCCGTTTTGCCTCCGTTTGTCACCATGGCACAGCGTGGGCAGCAGCAGGTTGAGCTCACGGGGGTATTTATTCCCGTGGGGATGTCAAACATGTCTAGAAACAGAGGCAACATAAGGATGTCATCTCAATAACGCTGTATTTTCACATCAACTCATGCTCCTCAGGGCAGATTGTTCTGCTGTGATTGTTTTCTTGTTTCTTGAGGCGATGAGCTCTGCAGAACTCCTCCGTGTGCATCCAGGAAGGTTGCACCACCTCCATGGGGTCCTGCCATAGAAAGGATGGTCCAAGGATGTCTTCAGCATTGAGCAGGCTCAGCTCACCACGACAATCCTGCTCAAAAGGGGAGAAGAAACAACTTCAACTGGTAAAAGCCAATTATTTTTAATAAGGGAGAAAAAAACAACCCCAAACCCATAACAATTTATTCATTCTACGTGTGTTTTAAGTCATAGCAGTCACACTGTTGAGTGGAACTTAATTATCTTACCGGGAAGCTGGGATTTCTTAGTGTGTCTCGCAAAGAGAAGCACTTCACACTCTGTGCTGAATGCGGCTGAGGAGAACAGGTTTCGATTAAAACCAGCATGATCCCAGCTGCCTGTGATTGTCTCAGGGAACAGCTTGGCCAAGCTGGGCAATTGGTGACCAGTCTCAATAGTGGTCCTGCGACCTGGAGAAAGGTTTCTTCCTTCGGAGCTTTTCAAGGGGTTATAATGTTCCTTGGCAAGGAGTTTTTCACCCTTTGTTGATAAAGTTGTGGGGAAGAGGCTCTGAGAATCATAGGATCGTTTGGTGGGAAAAGACCTTTGAGATCATTGAGTCCAACTGTACCTGTACACTACTAAACCAGATCTCTGAGCTCCTTGTCTACCCATCTTTTAAATCACTCCAGGGATGGGGACTCCACCACTGCCCTGGGCAATACCCTTCCAATACCTCAGAACCCTTTCAGCAAAGAAATTCTTCCTCACATCCCATCTCAACTGCCCTGGCCACAACTGGAGCCCATTTCCTCTTGTCCTGTCCCTTGGTCCTTGGTTGAACAGACCCACCCCCACCTCTCTCCACCCTCCTCCAAGGGACTTGGACAGAGCCAGAAGGTCTCCCCTCAGCCTCCTTTTCTCCAGGCTCAACAGCCCCAGTTCCCTCAGCCACAAGAGAACTCAGCACACTTGTGCTCCAGACCCTTCCCCAGCTCCGTTGTCCTTCTCTGGACACGCTCCAGCACCTCCATGTCCTTCTTGGAGTCAGGGAGATAAGATGCTTGAAGGTCCTGGTGGCCCAGCCATGTGGAGGACCAGAGGGGTCACCTTGCTTATAGATTAAGGACCTTGTTCATACCACAGCCCTGGTAAGGAGCTTAAACCTTTGTGTAACTTTAAATTTCATTAATTTCCTTGAAGAACCTTCCCATGGGAGAATTTACCCAGAGGAAAAATTTGAACCCTTGACACAAATCCTCAACCGTGGATACAGGTATCTCCATCCTGCTTGTGACTTTGAGCTTGAAGGCACCTCAGAGGAGCATGGTGTGAGCAGAGAAAGCCTGAACTTGATCCCAGCTGGCAAATGTCCCCAGCCCAAGATAGGAGGACTTGAAATGAAGAGCTTCAGATATGCTTGTGGTGGCTGAAGGAAACTCTTGTCCTCAAGTTATCACCCTGCTGCTCTGCTTTCAGAGCAGATGAGAAACCAGTTTTACAAGCACCAGCTCTTGCAAAGAGCTCATGCCATAAAGTGGGTAGTTTTGTGCCTTCACAGAACATCTTCAATATCAATCACTTTAATCAAAGCAGTTGGTTTGATTTGCAAAAGGAGTTGCAAAATGAGTGGTGCAGTGCAATTAAGAATCATCTTCAAGGCAACGACTCAGGTCTTTCTGAGGGCAAGTTGGGATGTTTGAGACCTTGCCCTATGTCCAGTCAACAAACTGCAGGATCCAGTTCTGCCTGTAATTTTGACCACTTTATAATGAAGTGTTGAAGAGAGACTAATTTTGTAGCATGATCCAAAGGGGGAAGCCTCAAAGACTCAACAGCACGTGTGTAGAAACCAGAAGCAAACTCAACTGCAGTGCTCATGGACTTAGGATGGTGAATTGTAGGTCCTTGCTCTCCCCTTGCTCCGAGCCACCCCTTCATAGGATGCCTTTAGGTTTCAGAGTTAAATGTGTAGGATGATCCACGGCTCTTCTCTTGTCTTAGGTTTCTTCCTAGGATTTATAGCTTGTGTTTGCATCCATGAAGCAGAACGATATAATTTAATGATGGTAACCCTGCAGAGGAGCAGCAGCACCAAGGAGGAAAGCAGAAAGGTACGTTATTATACTTGTCATTTCTTGGGCTACTCTGTGCTGTTTAGTTCTTCAGGGTTTGTTTCCTTTTCTGTATTTCTGGCTCTTTGTCCAGTATAACTGAGATGTCCTCTTTAACCTGGGCTAAATGTTTCTGCTGCTGTTGCTGTGAGTCAACCCAAAGGTGGTGGCATTTTGGGGCTGGGGCAAGCGCTTTGTGCTCTGATCACCTGTTGTCAAATGACTTTGCCCGTCCTTCTCTTTTCCTGCCTTGAAGTTAGATGGGAAGGGCTGTCTGGCCATTGTGGGGAACCTGGTGGCAGAGACAAACTGAGCATGATCAGATAGTTATAAGAGTTGCTGTAGGAACAACCAGGATGTGCAAGAAGTGCGAAAATGCCCCCTCCCCTCCCTTGGCTTGTCCCAGTTCAGCTGAAGCTGGTACAGAAATGGTGAGGAAACTGGAGAGGCAGGGTAATAAAGGTCCATGCTCTGCTGATAACCAACACCTGCAAGCAGGTAGGACTTCTACTGTGCCCTTTGGAGAGTGGGGCTGAGTGACCTTGTCGTGGTTTAACCCAAAAGGCAGCCAAACACCCTACAGCTTCTTGCTCCCTCTCCCCGTTCCCTGGGGCAGGGGAGAGAATTAGAGAGGTAAAGGGACTCGTAAGTTGAGATAAGAGCAATTTAATGATTGAAATAAAATAAAGATAATAAAGATAAAAATAATAGAATATACAATGGAGTGATTGCTCACCACCCGCCAACCAGTGCTCAGCCTGACCCCAGAGGAGAGAAAATCCCTAAACCACAATCCCAGAAGAGAACAAGCATCCAGCCAACCCTTGTTTATATACTGACCATGATGTGATATGATATGGAATATACCACTGGCAAAACCAGATGCCAGTTTGGATCTGTTGCTCTTCCTATGCTTCCTCCACCTTCTCCTGCACCTACAGACCAGCAAAACATGGGAAGTTGGAAAGTATTTGACTTCTTAGCAACAACTAAAACCATCCGTGTATTATCAACATTCTTCTCATACCAAATTCCAGACTGAATCCAAACCACAGTGCTCCTCTAGCTACTAAGATGATTTAACTGCAGTCCAGACAAAAGGAGGACAGTCTTTTTCCTCACACCCCTTCAGGAGCTCCTTCCTTCATCTTCTGAAGGAGCAGAAAGTGGTTGTAATTCCCTCCTACTTTCAGCTCTAGAGTTTGTGCTATGGAGTTCCTTATAGCATGAGATGACCCAGGGAAAAGTGTCAGCCCTGTCTGCTCCTGGAGTTCACTCTGACCTGGGGCTGAAAAAGGGGAGAACATCATGAATGCCCCCTCACTGTGGAGTTGCTCACCCATCCGCCTTGCTCTGCCTTCCAATATACGAACGAGTCCAGAGGAGGCCACGAGGATGATGCGAGGGCTGGAGTAGCTCTGCTGTGAGGACAGGCTGAGAGAGTTGGGGCTGTTCAGCCTGGAGAAGAGAAGGCTCCAGGGAGACCTTCTAGTGGCCTCCCAGTACCTGAAGGGGCTCCAGGAAGGCTGGGGAAGGACTTTGGCCAAGGGCAGGGAGTGACAGAACAAGGGGTGATGGCTTGAAACTGGCAGAGGGGAGGTTTACATTAGATATTAGGAAGAAGTTCTTCACTGTGAGGGTGGTCAGACACTGGAACAGGTTGCCCAAGGAAGCTGTGGCTGCTCCTCCCTGGAAGTGTTGAAGGCCAGGCTGGATGAGGCTTTGAGCAGCCTGGTCTAGTGGAAGGTGTCCCTGCTGCTGGCAGGGGGGTTGGGACTGGATGAACTTTAAGATCTCTTCCAACTCAAACCAGTCTTAGATTCTGTGATTCTAAGATTATTTAACTTCTCTAAAGAGAAGAAAAAAAACCTTCTCTCTCCATCCCAAGGGAAAGCAGGAGAAATAGTTTGGATTTATGCTAAACAGCCAATTAGCTGTCATCTGCCTTTGAGCACAGAGAGAGCAGGAGCTCTGCCTGGATGAGGCTCCAAAGACACATTGAGTGGGTGAGGAGTGATGGGACCAAGGTGTCTCAGGAGTCCTGGCTCCCCCTGTGGTCTGAAGCAGCTTGGCCTGCACCTTCCTCCTGCCTGAATGCTGTGATGTTTTGTTGCATGTGCTCACCATCCCTTCAGACAGCTCTCCTTGATGGGAGAGGGGGAAAACTTTTTGGGACGGGAAATATATTGGGCCTGGCAGGTCCTTTCTGTCCTCTCTTGCCAAAGCTACAGAGACTTGTGCAGCTGGAAATACTGTTCTTCTTGGCTCTCCCTCCTAAGCAGAGACCAGGGTTGTTCTCACTCTGGCAAAAACTGGAACACTGGAAGTTCCAGACAAACTTAAGGAAAAACTTTTTCACTGTGAGGGTGCCAGAGCCCTGGGACAGGCTGCCCAGAGAGGGTTGTTTTTAATTAAAAACAAGTGAGGAGTAATTAAATGCTCTCAGTGGGGAAAGACGTTCTTGTGGGATGCTGCATAGGACAGGTAGGAAGCTGCCTGCCTGGAACATCTGCCCTCCAGGAAGATTATGGGAGAGATCGGGACGGGGTGAGGGAAATGACCCCCAATGTGCCCCAGGAGTCAGGGCTCCCACAGAGCACACAGGAACCAACCCTGGAGGACAGGCAGGCTCAGGACCTCGGTTTGCACAGGTGGGACATCTTTCCCTCTGTAAAAGGCAGGGAGAGGTTTTTGAAGGAGCTTAGCAAGAACCAGGCTGGGGCAGGGGTAGAGCTGCATCCCAGGGAGGAACTTCTAGCTTGACTAAGAGCACTATTCCCAAAATACAACAGGTTGAGACCACGGTACCTGCAAGGGCTGAGCAGGCAAAAACAGGACCTAGGAGGGGAATAAAGTGATTGGTGGGACTGGAAGAGAACTTATTGCAAATAAGTTCAGCCTGAAGAGCAAAAGCATTCCCAAAAAGCCAGCAGTCACTCTCCAGCAACATCCATCTTCTGGGATATCAGGAAAGGCCAATACCTACAGCATTGGATTTCTGCAGCGTTCCTGGTTAGACAGGTGAGAATGTCCATAACTATCCACTTGCAGTTTTAGTTGAATTTCAACCACATTTGACTTTGTAACAATAGGCGGAGCTAGAACTACTATCAGCTCACAAGAACCAGAGCAAAGGGATGTGTTATGAAGCTGGAGCCGCCGCTGGAGTTACACAAGCCTGGGACATGACCCATACTTGTTGTCCTCAAGACCAGCCTGAGAACAGTTGTGCTCCACAACTCATGGTATACAGAGCCTGACTGCTAAAATATGTCACATGGGAATGTCTTTTCCTTTGGGAAGAACTATCATGTTGACAGAACACAATGAAGCTGTGGTTCTCCCCAAAGATTTTGTGCCTGGTTGTGTCCTTGCAGCCATCATTGCCAGGCCTCCAGACTTGGACATTGGCCGTTTGTTCCAAGAAGGCCAGACCTCCATCTCTCTAATTCCAGTTTAAAATTAAATAAGAGATGCAAAACCTGCACTGAGGCATTTTGGGGTTTTGGGGGTGGATTACGCTGTCTGTAGAGATGTTACCAGCAGATGCTTCATTCAACCACACCCTCACATACCATCAGAACTCACAGAAGCACAGACTAGTGGGGTTGGAAGGGACCTCAGGAGACCACCCAGTCCAACCCCCCCCGCCAAAGCAGTTTCCCTACAGCAGGTTGCACAGGAAAGTGTCCAGGTGGGTTTTGAACATCTCCAGAGATGGAGACTCCACACCCTCTCTGGGCAGCCTGTCCCAGGGCTCCATCACCCTCACAGGAAAGAAGTTTTTCCTTAAGTTTGTCTGGAACTTCCAGCGTTCCAGTTTTTGCCAGAGTGAGAACAACCCTGGTCTCTGCTTAGGAGGGAGAGCCAAGAAGAACAGTATTTCCAGCTGCACAGAAGTCTCTGTAGCTTTGGCAAGAGAGGACAGAAAGGACCTGCCATGCCCAATATATTTCCCGTCCCAAAATTTTAAATTAAAAACAATAAAACATCCGAATAAAACACCCTGATTAAGGAAGGAGGAACGTGTTCTGCTAGAGATTCAAGGCCCTGAACTTTTCTCCCTTGAATTCAGAAGACGTTCATTTTTCACACAAAACTATGTGGGTGTCTGTCCATCCTACCCAGCCAGAAGATACTGGGAGCATCTCTGGAATAATTGGTTGTTATTCCAGTCCTTGGGCAAAACGTGGAGTGGAGAGAAGATGGAGATGGACTATCCAGCAAGGTACACCAGGCTGGGGACAACACGATGACTATAAAGGGTTCTGTCACTCTTTAGCCCCATCCTGCCAAGACCCTTCAAGGTCCTTCTGCCCTCTCAGATGTTCTTCTCTACATTTGTGGGTTTTTTCCTCGTTTCTTTCCATACTTGACATCACAGGGTAAAATCAAACATCTTCAAATTTCAGCTGTAAGGAAGGAGATCAAAAAAGGCAAAAGTCTGTTAGATCAGGGAATAATCTTCCAGGGAAAATGGTGGGAGCTTCATTACTTCATTCATTTACATCTGGGCTGGGCAGAAATACTAGGGAAAAAAATACTGGGAGAAATGCTCTAATTACCTCGGGGGATAAGGGGGGTCTTGCATGGGAAGATGTCTGACCTTGACTTGCTTCTTCCACAGCCTGAGATGTAAGGGCACGCTTCCAAGTGGAACATCCAATTCTAACCAGCGTCTATGCTGTAACAAGGAGGTAAGACTTCTTAGATGCTCACGTACAAACAGTGTTACAAAGAAAACCGATATGATTGGGACTGCAAGTTAACTAGGCTTGGTGGAATTCAGCTTTTATTTCTATTGAAAATCAACAGTTAGAAATCGAAGCCTGTTTTTCAGTTGCTGACATTTATTGCTGATATTCTCTATAGTCACTCTCAGTCTCTCTTCTCTTCCAGCCATGCCAATGTGGCTTTTGCATTGCTCTCCACAGACTCTTTCTTTTTGGATGGCAGAGGAGGATTGAGCAGAGGCTGGAGGAGTGTTAGCCTGGCACAAGGTGCATCCCACTCACCTCCACTATCCCTGGCTTGTTTTCCCTGGTTGTCTCTGCCCACAACATGATGTCCTGGTTTTAATGGGAGAGAGTTCATTTTCTTCTTAGTAGCAAGAAAGCGCTGTGGTTTGGTTTCAGTGTGGGATTTATTGTGAAAAGAATATTGATTAGTTACAAGGACATCATCTTTGGTGAGTTTGTGAGAGCAAAGGACTGGGGGGGGAGGCACAGTAATTAGCAGAACCCAGGATTGGTGTCTGAATATGCTAATGAGATATTCCATCTCATATCCCATCATGGTCAGTGTATCAACCAGGGTTGACCAGAAAGCTGGGGGGATTCTCTCAGGAATCACTCAGGCTCTCTCGCCCTCCTGGGACTGCAGTTCTGGGCTCAGGGTTCCTTTTCTCTCCTCTGTGATCACTATCGGTGGATGGTGAGCAATTGTGCTGGCCATCAAGCGTTTATTTTTTATATATATTATTATAATTACTATTTTAATTTTATTTTTACTCCAATTATTAAACTGTTCTTATTTCACCCTACAAGTCTCCTCACCTTTACACCTCCAATTCTCTCCCACTATTCCCTGAGCAGGGGGTGTGAGCAGCTGCATGGTGTTTGGCTACCAGCGCAGTTAAACTGCCACACATGACCAGTGAGACCAAACTGAGGACACAGTTTCTCTGTGAGGGGGAAGGCTGAGTATTGTGTGGCAGCCTGTTTGACCCGTAGAGACTGAGCTGGAGCCACTCCAGTGACCTGCCTTTGCTCTCCTTTCTCAACAGGTTGTCTTCTCTTTTAAGGCACATGGTGGTATATTGATGAATGTCTCTTGCTCAACTCACACTGCTGGCTCTCTGCAGTCACTGAGTTTTGTATCTCCTGGGGGTGTTCCTCTGCAGCATGCTGTCATGCTCCAGTGTTCTGATACCTTCTGACAGGAATCTTGGAGCTGGGTCTGCAGGAGGTGTCAGGAGCATCACAACCAGGCTAGTGAGATGTTCTGTAGAGTCGATAGCTACATCTCCTTAGGTCATGGCTCTACACAATGTACATATATTCAGAAGACCTGGACTTATATCTGTGTTTATGTGGACACGATGTGCTACTCTTACACCAGGTATTACTCTACTACATTCTTTTTTTCTCTTGGTGGCTCTGAGTCCATTACTAGGAAGAGAGAAATGGTTTCCCAAGCTTTGGACTAGCTGCATCCCAGTCATCCTGGACCCATTTCTGGGCTGGGTCCTTGACCATATGATCTATGCTTGTGAGCTGAAGGTGGAGGCTCACATCTTGTGCAGTACCTTGTAGAGAAGGATTTCCATGTGAAAAAGGCCAGAAGTCGGCCAGCTGTGAGCTCACACTTTTTCTTGGAGGAACATTTTTTCTTGCTCGTCTCTGCTGTGAGATGGCCACTAGCAAGAAAGTGGGTGCTGTGTTGGGAGAGGGTTTCCTCCTCACCAAGAGCAGGTGCACAGTTCATGCAGGCAGGAGGGTTCCTCCAAGGGATGGAGATGTTTGTGGCTCTTTTAGAAAAGTCAAGCTTACCCCTTTGGGCTACAGATGAGCAGTAAAGAGTGGGAAGGGCATACTCACATGCGTGTGCATAAGGCAGAAAAGTGCTCGTGTCACAGGCAAACTCCCTGGATGCAGATCTTTTTTCTATCCAGGCTGGGCATGATTCGGACCCAACTAAAGTGTTGCAGAACAGGCTGTCAGATTTTGCTGCAGTTTGGACCCCTACTGCATTTATAATCCCTTCAGTTTCCCAGATTTAGTGTTTTGAACCTGAGTGTTGATCAGGATTTAATGGTTATTTACTCGTTGATATTTTAAACGTCAGCAAATGTTTCCATTTCAGTCCTTTGCTCTCCAGAGTGGAGAGAACTTGGGATTGTTGTTGTTTTGACTTCAGGACCTTAAAATACAAGGATGGTTCCCAGGATATCCAAGGGGCCGGACAGAAGGATCACTGCATAGCTGCTGCGTTTAATCCTAGCTCTGATCCCTGGGCTAGGGATGGATATGGGGATCTCTAGGCTCCTTCTATCCCTCTGAGCACCTCCAAAGCTGTCCTTGGAGTGCACTAAGCCCAGGCCATCGCATTTGGAAGATCTTCTCTAATCTCCAGGTTTTCTATTGCTCTCCCTCTCTCCTCCAGACCCATCTCCTTGGTCGTGCTGTTTCCTGCTCCAATAAAGTTCAGAGCAAAGCAAATGCTGGGTGTTTATCGGATGTGCTGGTCTCACTCTCCTCTCCTACACTTCCACCTCCTTCTGTGCAGTGTTGCTCCCAGTATACACCAGTACAAAGCCTGTGCTCAGACTTACCGCACCTCCAGCACTGATCCTGAACACAAAACTGCTTGAACTTCCAGGAGAGACTCCCTGACAGCACTCACCAAGCCAGTGTGGAGGGAAATCCACTTCCAGGAAGGGCGATTATTGTTAATAGCACTTGAAATCTATAGAAGCACCAACAGATCCATTTTTAACAAGATGCTGAGAGAAGGTGAATGTAACATCCAGAGATTAATAAAGCAAGTAACTGTGCTCTTCAGAGAGGTGACAGTGGAAGTTGCGTTAACAAAAGAGCTGGTAAAAGGGCAATTTGGGCAAGGGAGAGAGCTTCCCAGAAGGAAAAAAGGCTTCCCAGATGTCAGCAAATTTTCCAGAGACACCCAGGTTTAGGTTTGGAAAAACCCCATCAATATTCTTGGGCAAAAGCTTCTGAGTGCTTCAGATCTGTGAGGAATGTCTAAAATTTTTAGTAGCTTGAATGTGCTGGGAAATGTGAGAGTGCATCTTATACCGGGGTGAGTAATGCGGCTTTGTCCAGCTTGAGGAAGGCATGAAGTGGGTGGATGCTGGGACCTTTAGAATCACAGACTAGTTTGGGTTGGAAGGGACCTTAAAGCTCATCCAGTTCCAACGCCCCTGCCATCAGCAGGGACACCTTCCACTAGACCAGGTTGCTCAAAGCCTCAGCCAACATTTGCTTTTGCCTGTCCAGCAAGAATATCTCCTAATATGTACTGGTGTACCCACGACAGGCAGCCTCATCCCTAGATTTCAGAGTGTTCTGGAGCCATATCATTGCAACCAGACTCCTGCTCCTTGGGGCCAGCCTGACAGGAAAGGACCTCAGTGCGTAGTGGATGATGTAGATGAGAGCAGAACATGGAGACAAAATCCAGGAGGCACAAACCTCTCTGAGTAAATGGTTGTTGATAAGTATGGTTTCAAGAGAGTATGGAAATTCTGCTGTCAGCACTGTGACCTTGGGAACCCTCTGTTATCTCCATGGTTTTCATGTTTTGGTGTCATCAGGCTTGTAGGAGAGAGAGCTGATTTGATTAAGAGGCAGCTCAGCTCTTAGCCTGTTGGCAGGCTTTGAACAAATCAGGAGCTCAAATCAGGTTTATCTAGCAGTGTGGCCACAGAAAATATTCTCCATCGTAGGAGATTTCATTTGGTCTTCTCCCCTTTCCTCCTCTTTTTCCAATTTCTTTTTCTTTCTTACTACTGAATAGCTGACTTTTATTGGGACTGATATTTAACATGTCACTTAGGCACACCAAGGGAGAATATATTTTCCTTCCAACTCCGTTAAAAAGCTTGTAATAAAACCTGAAAATGATGGAAAATAAGGCTAGTTTAGTAACATTAAATTACTTAGATATGGGGAGATGAGTCTAGGGGGTTTCTTAATGCAGTTTGGTGCTATGGATTGTTATTTCTGGACTTTTCTCATTGATCAAAAGAGATGTCCTATAGCCTGTGCTCCAGAGGGACTGACTTCCCAGGCAATGCCCTTGCCCTTAGATCAGGATCCTTATGATGGGTGGGGTTTACTGGCACTGCCTAATAAATACACAAAGGAGCAAAGCTGGTGGATCTCTGAATGTGAAACAATGGCAATACATCTTCTGTTGTGGCTGAAGATGGTGAGTGATTAAAATGACATTCCTGGTAGTGGAAACCAAAATAGAGACATCTGTAGGTGTGAGAGAACCAGGTTTGGGAGAAAGCAAGAGAGCAAAGGAAAGGAGGTAACAAATCCTAGCATCTCAGATAGACCGTAAACCCATGAGTAAGATGATAATATGTCCTGGAAAGCTACCAGAAATGAGTAAGGAAAAGAAAATCACAAAAGACACAGCTTCAAGAGAGCTTTGCCAGATCTTTCCTCTTCTGAGAGTAGGTTCCAGCAGAGGTGCAAGTTCTACTGCCATTTCCACAGGGCGTGGGTGGATCTGGCCCATCGACGTCGGCTGGGCAGGTTGTTGGCCCTGGTAGCTGCTTGAGCAACAGTCAATCTAACTGGGACAAAGCCAAACTCCTGCATTGCCCAGAATCAGAAATCTCTGGATGTGGATAATAGGGGCAAAACTGTTTCTGGGCAGGTTCTCTGACGTTGAGCAGTGCTGTACTCCTCAAACAGCTCCATGGGCTGCTTCTTATTCATGCACCAAGGGAATCTGATCCTCCAGCCCAGGACATTCCTGGTCCCTTCCCTCAAGCTGATCCATTTTCTGCTCCTAAAGACCTGTTGCAAGCAATAGCAATCAACTTGCCATCTCCCAGAGCTGCTGCCAAGGCAGGTACAAAGGAACTAGGACACCCCTCCCTTCCTTGACTGGAAACAAACCCTTTTGTTCTGTACAGGATATCAGAGAAGCTGGGAAAGAAGCTCTTGTGCTGATTCTTGCTCTCAGAATAACTTCAGTGCTGGCTGCTTTCATTTTGCAGAAATACATCAAGCAAAGGTCTCTTGCCATCCTTCTGTGCAAGCACAAGGCTTGCCTAAGGGGCTCCTCCTAACTGCAAATGGTTTATAATTATTCAAGGTGTACCTGCACGTTCTCCAGCGTACAAACCCTTTAGCAGCCCGTATCTAAAACCTTTCCCTCTGTCTTTTTGACTCAAGGTGGTCAAAGGATGAATTCAAACCTCTTGAGGATTTCCGTGCTGAGCCTCAGTGGAGATGTAACTATATTGTAAAAAAACCCCTGTTTTCCTTGAAACCTTTCTCAGCAGCCTTGTTGTAATGACAAAGGGAGGACAAACATCTCCTTCAGCCTTTCAAATGGTCTCTCTACGTCAGGGCAGAGCCGTGTTTGAGCTCAGAGCTCTTGTCATTCCTCTCCCTGTCTGCTTGCTCTGTTATTGAGGTTTCAGGTTTTTCCTGTTCAGCAGCTTTAAACAAATTTGCTCAGGAAATTCGGAAATAACTACGTATATATCCAACCTTCCTCTTATCAATTCTTATTTAGTACCAGAGATCAGAGGGGTGTTCAGGTAAATGTATCTGGTAATTATCCTGTGGGACACCTGGGTCCCTAAGGCAGACTTTGTAAGAGCTGGTTTTTGCTGCGGTGAAGGGAAGTTAAGAGCAAATGCCATTGCATGGGGGTGGGAGAGAACACTTGGGAAAGGCAGAGCAGAGAGAGGAGCCAGTGTCATCTTGGTCTGAGCTGCCCAAGCCAGAGGAGATGCTGGATATTGTAAACTGCCTCCACATTTTCTCTAGGTAAGTTGTAAGACTGGTGGGTGCTTGTTTTAGAACTGTGTGAGAATCAAGGCACCTTATACTTCTGAGGCAATTACTTCGGATAGTCACCAGTTCTGGGACACAGCGCTTAGATGTTGTCTGATCCTTTTTTTGGGGTGTTTGCCACAAACCTGGACTCCAAAACTGGGGACTGCAGTCTCCTAGTCTAACCCTTTTCATTCACATACCATGGGAGCTTCACCTGCTCCTGACTGGACCTCTTTGGAGTGACCTGTCAGGGATGGGAGGAGCAGGCTGATGAAAAGGGATCTCTCCAGCTTTATTATTTTATATTCAGAGCATCTGAGAATTAGAAATGGCTGAAGCCAGCAGGAGTCCTGAGCTTGCCTGGAATGCTGGTGGTTTTCTGGAAGCTTGGCATATGGGGGGAATGGGCGTGTTAGGAAAGAGCTGTCCATGAAACAGCAACTGCCCATGTCTGCACATGGGATTTCTGCAGGAGTTTTGGACGGATGAAGCTGCATGGATGTACAGCTTCTGCTCACAGGAGTAAATGCAGCCACGAGTGTGTCTGGCCCAGGGTAAAAAAAAAAGCTTGTTCAATCTCTTTTAATTTTTTTTTTGCCTTTTTTGGGTGAGCCTGTCTAGGGCAACCCCAAGGATTCCCATGTGGCCCCGCTGGCTGGATGCACCGTGCAGGGTACAGGGACTGGGACTGACTCCTCTCAGCTTCTCCTGGCAGTGACTGGAAAGGCAATTGATGCTCTTGAGTGGAGGAACCCGGAGAAAATAACTTCAAATATCTTTGTGCCACATATGCTTTATTTTGAGTAGCAAGCAATAACCCTGCATCCCCAAATGAAATACTGAATTTTAAGGGAGAAGCAAACAAGAACAAATGAATAATGTCTCCCATCATAAAGAAAGCATTTGCTAAAATTAAAATGGAATGCATAACTGTTAAGGCTGGAGACAGAAATGTCAGCAAAGCTATGAAAGGAGAAGCTGACTACTTAGGTGACAAGATACATTTATTGTTTTCTTTCCATTAATGCCACTGGCAGTACTAGAGAAAAAAAATCCAATTGTCTGACAACAATTTAGACGTGAATTAAGTCCAGTCCTTGCAGAGGTCTCCTTAGCTTCTATCTCAACAGCAATGGAGACTTGAATGGACTTGAATCCAGAGTAACAGGGGTGGGGAGAGAGAGGAATTAATTTTGCTGAGCAGAAATAATATAGATTATGTCATAATAATCATTAAAAGAACAAGTGAAATTGGTTTGGCCTTTGAAACAGTCAAAATGGCCCATTATACAGTTGAATTGGCGTCTGATGGGAAAGGCTCGTTATCATATTGCATGTGTCTGTGTTTCACATCATCAAAAAATTCAGAGCCAGGTGTCTATTAATATCAGGCCACGTGTCTTTGCTGGGAGTTTGTGGCAGGTTGGTGTTCAGAAAATTGTTTATGTGGCTGATCTGCACACACGTGGGTTTGGGCATCCAGTAGGATTCATTTAGTCTCTCTGTCTGCACTGGTAGAAACTCTGACCATACCAACCTCATCCAGAGCCCATTGAAGTTAATGAAAATCATTCAATGACTCTAGTGGGCTTTGGGCCAGGGCTGATGTGGAGACAAACACGGTGCTCAGTGGTACCGGCACCATTTGTAGGTATGTCAATAATCCATGTGCTGTGGTTGGCCAGGGCAGATGCCCTTGTGAAAGCTCAGTCTTGTTCAAATTGAAGATAACTTGTTCTGGGGGAATTACCAGCCTTGTTTTACACTACCACAGGGTTCAGCCACTGGAGAAGTGGAGCTGTATTTGCAATAGAGCGCTTCTCACAGCGTGGCACTCTTCTATTGGTCACGAGACAGTAGATTTCTATTTTTCTCCAAGCAGGAGAAAGCACAGATGTAAAAGAATAAATCTCAGTGATTTCAGTCAAATAAACTAAAATCTACTGAGTGTATTGCTTTGGGGATTTTTTTTAAAAATTTATTTATTTTATTTTTTTCTAAATGAGTCTTCCAGGTTCTTGGAGCACTTACTGTGGAGAGTGACAATCACAATCTGCTGCGTCACCTCTCCCCACGCTTCCTCTCTGCAGGAACTCAAGAAATCTTAACATCCCATCAAAAGGTTCTGACACACCAATTGGAGACATCGAGATATGGGAGGAGAGAGCAGCTTACAGAAAGCTTTTAAAATGACATGGAGCATGTTGAGTATTTCAAAACTCGCTTTGATGCAGTTCTGTGTAACTTACTCTGGGTGAACCTGCTTTGGCATTGGAGCTGGACTAGATGATCTCCAGAGGTCCCTTCCAACCCCCACCAGTCTTTGAGTCTGTGAATATTTGACGCTATGAAGTGCCAGCAGGTCAGAGCAGCAGAGGGAGAAGGGTTACAACAGGATTTGTACTTGAAGCTCACTACAGGTTGTAGGTACAAGACCTGATCCTGCACCTTGTATTTGCTTTCAGTCATCACAGCCTTTTTTTGAAAGGAAAGATGCCCCCCAGCCTTCCCCATCTTGGTTCTGGTTCTACCCATGGGATCAAGGCAGAGTAAAGCAGACGGTTGTCAACTCCGTGTCCTCTGCGAACACCTTCCAGGTCCCAATAAGTGGAAACAACATCTGTCCTTGTCTGCAATCCCAGAAAGGGAGAGGGGAAGAGCTGTGGGCAAGGTGGGAAGAAGAGACTGGGAATCACTGGGCAGAAGGTTCCATCCAGGGCCGTTCACTGCAAATGGCTGGAAGAGACTGCTTGGAAAGTGCCCTTAAAGAGTCATCTCTTTGTGTCCTTCCCAAGACCTTTGATTCTGGCTGCTCTTGAGGGGAGGACGCTGGCTGAGATGAAGTGGGTGCACTTGGGCCTGGAGCTGGAGGTTAAAGTAGTGAGATAGAGGAAAACTGAATTGCCTTGGCTTTTTCTGGCCTTTTTCTCTTCTACAGCTCTATGACTCCAGCCTGTTTCAGCCCTCATAGATGCTGAGAGGTGAGAGACTCACCAGCTAGAGACTTTGCATATCAGCAGCTCTCCAGAGCCCCTGGGAAAGTCAGACTTACCCAGCAAGTCTCTGGGAAATAATATTTATCTCCTTCTCCTCAAACCAGTAAAGAATCCTCACTTTTTGCTCTTGAGGAGCTGTTTTGCAGCCATGGACACGCATAGTGCTATAGGAGAGCAATGGTCCATGACCCAACCGTGGGGCTGCAACCTTCACCCCATATCATCCTGGAGGTGTAGCTGGTTTCTGAATCATGTTGCCCAGCTGTCCTAGCACCAGTGTAATTCTTTCTTAACGTTATCTACTGGGCTCGGGATCATGGCAGCAGTACTGTGGCTGAGCGGGCGGCAAATTAATTTCAATTTCATTATCTAATAATTTGCATTGCTTCTTTCCCAGGGATCCCACATGATGCTGCGTTTTTTTTGATGGCCTTCATGGAAGAAAGAAAAATTCTCCTCGTTCCCCTAGATTTTGAGAATTATTTTATTTCCCTTCTGCTTTGCAAGGATTTGTTCCTTTGGAATATAAACACTATGGACTTGGATTTCCCTCTCTACTGGTATAAATCAGGATTCATCCTCTGGGTATGACTTACATGACAAAAACTGCTGGGCAACTCAAGAAAGACGCTAACATGATCTTGTCTTTTGGGTTTGGTGGCCCCAGACTGAAGGAGAAGAACATGTTCTTCATGTTACCCATGTCATTGGGTGAGTTTCACCACAGCTGTATGAATGCCAGCCAGGAGCAATGGCAAACATCTCAATTTCTTGTGTAGAAGCCCTCAGAGATGATGCAGGGTCCCGTGACTGCAAGCACTGCTTTGCCACTTCTCCCTTGTTCTAGCTTGTGGCTTCACTCAGGGCAGTGCAGGGCACAGCAGGATGTCACCTGCCATGTCCTCTGAGGAGGGTGACATGTATGAGGCTGTAGTGAGGAGAAAAGCACCTTTGTGTGATTTTGGTGTGTTGTCCCCCAGATCTCTGACACTCTGCTTTTGCTGTCAGACAACCTGCTGGATCCTCTTGCAGTTGTATTTGTCTTTCTGTGGGGACAGTGGCAGAGAGACCTGCTGGCTCTTCAGGATGCTTTAGACAAAGCCTCTGAGGATTTTCTTAGCTGAACAAAAGAAAGGCTCATTAAATCCACCTCTGAGCTCTGGTGACGTGGAGAGGTGACATCAAGGATGTGACTCATCAACCACCAGCAGAAAAGCTCATCCAGGAGGACAGGTTGGTACCTTGTTCTACTGGGAGGGAAGAGGAGAGAGGGGGCACCCTGCAGCCCTGTGTGGGTGTCTGGAGGCTGGAACTGTGCCAGCTGTGCAGATATCTATCTCCTGTGCCCACCTCCTTTGTGTCCTTCTGCCACCCGAGCAGCCGGGGGAAAAGCTCTGCTGTAGGTGCAGGAGCTGGTGGGGACCCACCTGGAACCTGCCACCATGGGGATGGGAGCCCACCTTACCACTGTGTTTTCATTGTGCTGTGACCTTAGCAAGCTTGGGTCCATCTCCAAGTGTCAGAACCTCCCATATCTTCTGCCATCCCTCCTCCTGCACACGGTGGGTGTTCTCCTCCACTCTGTGAGAGCTGGTGTGTGCTTCCCAGGCACAGGGCAGGTAAGTTTGGTTCTGCTCTCAGAGGATGCTTGTCTGCATCTTCCTGTTCCTCCACATGGCTAGAGGGACTAGTGCAGAGTGGATCAGATGAGACAAATTTTGACTTTCTAATCTTAAATGTGTGGAAAGGGACCAAAAGGATAGAAGAGCACATAGGGTGAAGGATGGATGGGTGGTTGTGTTTGGGTGGTGGGAGCAATGGTCAGTGATGCATGGGGAGGGAGGGATCGATGGTTGGATGGATGGGGAGGAGATGACTGTTGTACCGGGACACTAGTTTTGGTGGTGGGGAATGACTCCTCCATGTGCCCTGATCTGGGTGCAGGTAGGACCTGGGGAGTTTAACACTGGTGCAGGAGCTGGTTGGTCTCACTGGCTGGTGGGTACTTGCTGCTCAAGGCTTCTCCATGGAGCCTGCCTGTGAGTCTGCAACCGGCAGCCTGGGGGCCAAATGGTTTTTCATCTCCCAGAAGCTTGTGACGCTTTCTCCTGGACTCTGCAGGAAGAGCCTGGGCACACGCCATGCTCATGTACGTTCTCTAGCTAATTAAAGAACTGGGGCTTCTTTGTATTCTGCAAAGCCCTGGAACAGCTCCAGCTTCACTGGTCACAATCCACGAGCCTGTGCAGGGACACAATGCTGGTGCAGGGTGGTGGTGGACAGAAATGAAATGACTCTGCGAATGCAGAGCTTGGTATCTGCAGCAGAACACAGATCCTGCAAACAACCACCTTCCTTCTCTGCCTTCAAGCTACATTTATTCATCTGGCTGTGGCAGGGGCTGTCCCAAACTGTCTCCTCTCTCCCTGTGCCTGTGTGCCTTGAATATTGATGGAAACCATCTCTCCCTGCTGCAGGATGCCCAGAGACAACTGACACAAGGAGGATTTGCAAACACGTCAAGCGAGGCCAGAAGGCACACGAGTATCTCCAGCCCCAAGCTAAAAATATTTGTCCTCTGGGGCCCAACAGAGAGGGTCAGATGTGTTTTTTCAGCTTTCCTGTAGCAGATGGGATATATCTCAGCACAGGTCAGGCTGGTGGCTTTGGTGGGGACGTTGCCTGCAGACGGTGCTGGCACTGGATGTGCAGAGGTCATGGAATGAACAGGGAGCTGTGTGACTTGGGGATGCTCTTGGTTTGGCTCCTGGTATCACCATGAGAATCAGTTTAGGGTGTGTAAGTGTTGTGCACTGCAACCTTGGGCTGAGATATTGGCTTTCATCAGCAGTGTGACCACATTGTCATGGTGGTGTGGCTGGGTTAAGGAGCCTTGTGTCTCTAAAGAGCCCTCAGCATCCTACCAGTGATGGTGGCGGCTTCTCATTCTGGCTCTTGCCCTGATGACTGCACAGAGCACCACAATGTGGGTCCTGCTCGTTTGAAAGGGCTTTTACCCATCCTCAGTGTCAACAGGGGTTGGATGTCAAAAAATCTGGACTTATTGTCCTAATATTGTTCAAATCTCTTTGTTCCAAAGCTTGTCACCCTCACCTCAGCGATCATGTCACCTGACCCAATTGAGGAAACTGATGTATCAAGTCCTGTCCATTATTTTTACTAAAAAAACCCCTCAGCCCAACACCCGAAAAACCAACCAGGGGACTATCACCTTTACTTTAGCCAACTGCATTTTTCCAGGCAGCAGTTTGATCCTAGGTGGTGTCACAACTCTGCTGTGCTCCAGGCACCGAGAAGTAGCCTGTGCTAATGAGAGGAGAGTACGACTGTGCTTTCTGGGAATAAACATGGGGAAATGGTTTTCATTTTTCACTCTCTATGTCTTCTAGGTTTTTGTTTGTTTGGCTTAAGCATAAAGGAGAAGATAGTGTCTGATGTTGAATGACATGGCTGGGGGACTTGAACTTTACTTGGGGTTTTCCAAGACATGAGGATGGGAGAGTGGTGGGAAGGGAAAGCTGCCCTTTTCGAAGAAATATGTCTTTCTGAAGCACAGGAGAGCGAGACTGAAACTATAAAGCAGTCGCTTCGTTTGTTCAGCCTGGAGAAGAGGAGACAGAGGAGATCTCATGGGAGTCTAGAACTTCCTCCCAAGGGGAAGAGGAGGGGCAGGCGCTGATCTCTTCTCTCTTGTCACCAAAGAATGCCAGGAGCAGAGGAAATTGCGGGAAGATGTGGCAGGGGAGGGTGAGGTTGGCCATGAGGAGAAGGTTCTTGAGGCAGAGGGTGGTGGAGCACTGGAACAGGCTCCCCAGGGAGGTGCTGATGGCACCAAGCCTGACAAGATTGCAGCAGCATTTGGCCAAGGCCCTCAGGGCCATGGTGTGAATGTTGGGCTTGTCCTGTGCAGGGACAGGAGTTGGACTCCATCATCCTTGGGGGTCCCTTCCAACTAACAACATTCAGTGATTCCCTGATTCTAAATCCAAATGGAGGGACATGATGCAGGAAAAGCAGATTCTGAATCAGAGAAATGACCAAAGCAGTAAATAACCTCCTTGAGGTAGAACTGGAAATTCAGAGATGATATTTATATTTTGCCACTGACCTAAAACATTACAAAGAACAGAGTCAGCTTCCCAGATTTGTAGAGTTTTGACATTCTGGTTGGCCTGCCCAACGTGGTCTGATTTTTTTGAGAAGATGAAGGGGAGATCTCTAAGCACTTCTCTCCCTTCAAGTTATATATGTTGCAAATTACTGAAAATCAGCAGAGCAAGTTTTGCTGCAGAATTGATGATGTTGTGAAGCTCAAGAACTGGAACCCTACCAGCGATATGGAGAGGGCTGGAAATTTCTTCTGATCTCTTGGTGTCGGGTGTCTCATTTATAATAAATAAATACAGAAAATACACCCCAGACATTTGCTGTCAGATACCGGGTGTCATCAGCCAGAGAGCAGGTCGCTCGGAATTTGGTATTTTAGGTCAGCTGACTTAAACTTATTGGAACATGCAGGCAGATAAATATCAAGGACTCTCTGAGTCAGAGCTGCAAGTGTTCTGAAGGCATTCAGTTGTTCATCAGAGGTTTTGGTGAGTCTGTAAATGAATAAATGAAGTGCAGAAAAGAGCAAAAACCACTTTCAAAATTTCCCATGACATTAAAAAGCAAACCTTCAGTTGTTTTCTTTCACTCCCCATGAATATCAAAGGTAGCGAGCTGTTCTGGTGGAGCCCGGCAATAGGTTCAGAGAACCCGTGTGACACTCTACAGAGCGTTCCTGGAAAGGGCAGGGCTCACTTGCAGCAGCTGAAATGGAAATGGAGAAATCCCACTTTGTTCCCATCAAACCTGCAGGGCTGGAGATGAAACATGCTGGTAGAAGTGCTGCTGGAAGTACCAATGTGATAGATCATTGCACCTCTGCGATTACAACCCCTGTTAATTTGTAACCATAAGTTTTCACGGTACAGAACTTGATTTGTAGAACTCTGCTTGTCTAATAGAAAAGCAAATGGGACCGTCCAGCCTCTGTGCTCTTCCATAGCTCATCAGCAAGGCTCCACATCTAGAGACCAAGCCTGGTGATGAAAGGCTGGTGGACAGCCCTTGGCCTCTGAACCAAAGCTCCTGCTGGTGCTAATTCCACTGACGTCAGCGTCCACGTCCCCAGAAGAGAATTTGCTACCTGGAATTATTCCGAGCAATTGTTTAGTGAATAATTCTGGATAATGAAAATGCAGACAAAAGGAATCGGAAAGTTGTTCGCTGTCAATTCACAAAAGAGGAGAAATGGAGGCATTTATCATGTCAATGGTTTGCCTATGAATTATTAACTCATTTCACAAAAAGTCTCTCAACATAACTCTTAAACAGTCAGCCCATCCAAGATGAGGTTCCTCAGCTTTGTTGTAATGTTTTGATATACTGGTGACCGCTCGTGCCCCCCACCAGCTCCTGCATGTGGAAAATATTCACTCACAGCCCAGAGGCCAATAACCGTGTCCTGGGCTGCACCCAGAGCAGCGTGGGCAGCAGGTGGAGGGAGGGGATTCTGCCCCTCTGCTCCGCTCTCCTCAGACCCCACCTGCAGTGCTGCCTCCAGTGCTGGGGCCACCAACAGCAGAAGTATATGGAGCTACTGGAGCCAGTCCAGAGGAGGCCACGAGGATGATGCGAGGGCTGGAGCAGCTCTGCTGTGAGGACAGGCTGAGAGAGTTGGGGCTGTTCAGCTTGGAGAAGAGAAGGCTCCGGGGAGACCTTCTAGTGGCCTCCCAGTACCTGAAGGGGCTCCAGGAAGGCTGGGGAAGGACTTTGGCCAAGGACAGGGAGTGACAGGACAAGGGGTGATGGCTTGAAAGTGGCAGAGGGGAGATGGAGCTGAGATGTGAGGAAGAAATTATTTGGTGTGAGGGTGGTGAGACAGTGTCCCAGGTTGTCCAGAGAAGCTGTGGCTGCTCCTCCCTGGAAGTGTTGAAGGCCAGGTTGGATGAGGCTTTGAACAACCTGGTCTAGTGGAAGGTGTCCCTGCTGATGGCCGGGGGGTTGGGACTGGATGAGCTTTAAGGTCCCTTCCAATCCAAACTATACCATGATTCTGTGAATTACCCGTCACACAGACAGCACATGAGTCCCACTGCTTGAGTGGAGGTTTTCTCCAAAGCAGAGAGGGGAAGTAAAGTAGCCGTGCTAAATCCAGGAACGATGCCAGAGAAGCTATAAACAAACAGAAAGGCTATTAACAGTGTAAAAGGTGATGCTGCTACACTAGTAATGGGAAGAGATGTGCTCATCAAAGGACATTAGAGCAATGTTTTCCTGTCTCAATGCTCCTAAGCATCCGTTTTGCAGCAGGAAGTAAAATGCCATTGGTAAGGGGTTGACGGAGGGAAGCAGAAGAAATACGCTCTCGAGGAAGGTGAAGGTGAAGGTGAGTGGGATGGCAAAGGACGAAGGGCTGGTTTTGGCTTCTGTCTTTCCAGTGTTGTCCTGGTTTTTGGTTGGGACAGAGATGCTTTTCTTCTTAGTAGATGGATCAGCGCTGTGGTTTGGTTTCAGTGTGGGATTTGTTACAAGAAGAAAGTTGATAACATACTGATGTTTTCAGTTGTCGGTGGAACTTCATGCTTTGCTAATCTGCAAGTGCAAGGTCGGGGAGTGGGGGTGCAGAAATATTAAAATTAGTAACCTAAATTGGCATTTGGCTATTCCAGTAGAGTATTCCATAGCATATAACGTCAGGTTGAGTACATTAATGACAGGCCTGTTGGGCCTCTCGCTCTTCCAGGATTTCAGTTTCAGTTTTCGGGATTGTTGCTCCTCCGGGATCATTATCCAAGAATGGGCCAGGCTCGGCTGGTGGGTGGTGAGCAATTGCATTGTGTATCACTCATTTGTATGTTTTTTATCGCTACTAATTATTATTTTTAACATTATTATTGTCATTATAATTTATATTTTATTTTATTTCACTTATTAACTTGTTCTTATCTCAAGCTATGAGCCTTCTTACCCTTATCCCTCCAATTCTCTCCCCTATTCCCTAGGTTAGGGGAGACAGAGCAAGACCACCCCAGGTGTGCTGGTTCAAACAGAAATCCTGTCAGAATCTGGGTGGAGATGAGTTGAGCCATGGACCCATCTCTTTGAGCAGGGGAAAGTGCAGCATCAACCCTGATACTCATCAACCTTGAAACTGCAGTTGACTCCATGCCTCTGGCTTAGATTGTAAATGGATGAGCTGAGTTCCTGGAGCACTGTGTTCCCAAACTGGGGCTGGGAAAGTAATCAAGGGAGAGGATAAAAGGTCAGGAGGAGTGTGTTCTTGTCTTTCCTACACTGCTAAGTAAACCTCAATTGATTTAGCTAAAGACGATCTTCATTAGCGTATTGAAGTCACCATAATAAGAAAGTTCCATACAAGGGTTTTCAGGGTGTTCAATGAATTGGTTTGAAACCTCAAGTAGAAAGTGAGATAATTTACTGGAAGAAGCAAGTAAAAAGCTTACCTCTCATTTTCATAAAATAACATAGCTAAAATTGAGCAAATTTCTGAAGAAGTTAAGCTTGTAATACTAAGCTGAGTTTTCACTAGATTAAGAAATGAGACTAGAAAAAGAAACCAAACTTGACAAAAGCGGATTATCATCTATCATCACCTGCAGCTTTTTGTACCCTCACACCTTTTCTAAGATCTTCTCAGGGGCTGGTCTCTATGTGAACATGGAGTGAGATGTTTCCTCTGCTTCACAGACCATATAGAGGAAAATTGACCAAGTGCAAGGGTACAGGACCAAGAAATAACTCTGACTTTTTTTTTACAGGATTTTGCATTTTTTTCCTCAAGTCCAGGAGGTGGAGGAGATGTTTCCCTGCATGATGATCTTTAAGGTCCCTTCCAACCCAAACCATTCTATGATTCCTCTGAAGAGTAGAGGTGGCTCTGGCACTGAGATTCCTCCTGCTAAGAGAAACACAATCCCACCCATAATGTTGAAACATTGAAACACAATCCCCCTACTAATTCAAAGAGCAGAGGAGCACTACGTGGTGTTCTCGTGAATCCAGTTGACTGTTGTACGTGATACCAAATTGTGGGGGTCTGAACCGTTACTGCGTTCTGTGGCTCAGGGCAGGAACGGCAGAAACCTGTGTTCCCATTTGCAAAGAAAGCAGCTGGATCCTTAAAGTGAAGGCTGCCCTTGAAGAGGATGGAACAGGGACAAAGCATAGCAATGGAGCCAACGCTGCCTTGTACTGCTCCTTCATGGTGTGTCTTCTCTCTGCAGGTGAGGAGAGATCGATGCTCTTTAACTATCTCTGCCTTCTGAAGGTAGCATGCTTTCCTCCCTCTCCTCTTGATTCAGCTTTGACACCACAACACAAAATGAAGAATAACAACGGGTTTAGTTCATTCTGCTTGACACAGATTTGTTGGGAACTTGGAAATGGCCAAGAGTAATGAACTGGTCCTCTCCTGGGAGCCATATCAATCTGTCTTCACAGTAGAGGTTGACCTTCTGCTCCCAGGATCAATAGGCAGTACGTCCTTTGCCAGGGAAATATCTCTGTGTTTGCACAAAACACAACCAGGAGATGAAAAAAGAGGGTCACTGTTGTATATCAAAATTCCCCCATCCCTGGGAAGCAATTTTGTCCCTGGGACAGGATTTCAGGAATATGTCTTCATACAATGTTTTCCTATCTTTTGTGTAGGTGATATGGAACTTCCACAGAAAACTTTCTTTCCCAAAGAGAGTAAGTTGTGGAAGCAAAACAACTCCCCTCGCCCCCTTTCTTTCCCCAAATTTAGCTGTCCAGTTTGAAGGATGAGGCAAGAGGAAGGTGAATGAGATGGCACAGTGTGCAAGTAGCAGCAGAAAGCTGCTTGTGGGGTAGCATTCAAACCGCCATACATTCAGAAGACCTTTGTGGGGTGTCACTTCTGTGTGTCATAGACCTGCAACTCCACACAGCTCTGTGTAATGAGGCATTTGGATTTTCTGCATGAGCTTCACCAGCAAATGGTGCATGGAGACTGGTGCTTTGATTTCCCTGTGCTGGGAGGAGATGAGCAGGGGAGGCTGGGCTTTGTGCAGCAGATTTGTCAAAAAGAAAGTCAATTCTGTGGTGTAAAATTAAAAAATCATCAAGTGGATGAGGTGCTTCTGTGTACACGTACGTGTACATGCCTTGGGAGACCTTACAAGGTGAGAAATAACACCACGTAGTATTAATTTGGGATGATGTTTGGCATTTGGTGTGGGTGCCTATCAGGGATTAGTGTGTTTGGACCGTGCAGGGAAGGGATGTTGTTCCCCAGTGCTGTAAAAAGGGTGAAATGGTGAGAAGTTCAGGGATAAAAGGCTGAAGGATGAGCTGATTTTCCTGGGACTCCAGGTTCTCTCCCACGGTTTCACTACAGCAGCCTGCACAGTCTTTTATTGGTCTCATTAAAGGCAGTTGTCTGTGCAGGGATTGATTTCAGATGAGCAAAAAGTTCATTCTTTTCCAAAATGAAAGAATCAATCTACATAAAACAGTCTCTGTCTCTCTCCCCTCCACCCCTCCAGATAGGTGAGCCAGAGTATTTCATTCCGTTTATTGGATGTGAGGAAGAATTTCTTTGCTGAAAGGGTTCTGAGGCATTGGAAGGGGTTGCCCAGGGCAGTGGTGGAGTCCCCATCCCTGGAGGGATAGAAGAATCGTGTAGACATAGTGCTCAGGGATATGGGTTAGTTGGGGACTTGTCAGTGTTGGGTTCATGGTTGGACTCGATGAGCTTAAAGGGCTTTTCCAAATGAGAGAATTCTGGGATTTTGTGGGATTCTGTTTCTGTAGAGCCCTGGAAGCCCCGACTGAGATTACAGTGAGGATAGGGCCTGTACTTCTCCTGCATGTAGATTCAACGATAAAACGACAGATATCTTTCATTAAACATCTCCGGAACGAGCTGTTCAGGAGGCAATATGTATTCAGACGCTATCAATATTTCATAAAGCCGTAATAGATGTTATCATAAGTCCTCCATCCAATATTTATTGCACTATAATCACTGATACATTGCACCAGGGCTCTTGCATTCACCCTCTCCTGCCTGTATCCCCAGAAGATGTGCACCCAGGTACATGGGATTTAAATAAAGTGCAAACCTAGTGCCACCATAAATTTGAAAGGTGTTTGAAGTTGTTTGTTACTTCAGGCACTTTCAAGCCTGACGATAATGAAACAAATCTGTTTCTAGAAGGCGTTTTTATGGAAGGGTTTCAAAGTGAGTTGGCTCAGTGTAAATCTCTGGGTTGAGGCCATTAGAAAGCATTTAAACTGCAGCGAGGCAACGGGCTGTGTCTCCAAGTCTGTGGGTGTTGGAAAGCAAAGACCTAAAAATCAGCAGTGTGGAAAATATGAATCTTTTTGGGAGTCTGCTGCAAGAATGATAAAGGTGGAAGAGAGTAGAGACCCTTCCTTCCCTGAGCCCATCAGCATCCTATTTAGTTTTTCAAGCAACTTGTGGTGTTTTAGGGAAAAGATTGGACTAAAAGATTTATAGTTGGGATTTTCAAAAGAGCCTAATGGATGAAATTTTATAGCTGGTGTCACTCAGGAGGTCAGACAACTGTTTGTGATAATCCTTTCTGACCTCAAAGCCCATCATTCTAAGAGAGACCAACTGTCAGCCTCTACAATTATTCTTAAGTTGGTCAAACTTCTCAAAAGCATTTGGTTTTATATTCATAGGACATCCTAATTGATAGTGGAGACATCCAAAATCAACAAGCTGTGCATTAAATAATTGAGGTTTGGAATGAATTCCTAAAATGAGATTCCACATCAAAAAGTTTCTTTTCTTGTGGAGAACCTAAACGACTGGTCTTGACCAGGTCCCATTTAATATCTCCAGCAATGAGCCAGGGAAAAAAGAGAAGAATTTGTTAAATCCTCATTTATAAATGTTGAAAGTGACACAAAGACTGAGGAAGAAAAATTACCCTGGCAGAGCCCCAGTTGATGATGTAGAAACTTGGGTTTGCTTGGTAGCCCTAGGTCAAGTAAACATGGGATTTTTGCATGGTCAAATGTCAGACCATTCATCTCACTTAATTGAAAATCTCTAAACATTAGATATGTGAGCTCCACTTCTAGTCTTAGGAAGGGTGGAGGCACCTACAGAGCATGAGTTACTCATTGTTCCTTAGACATCCCTTGGAGTGGAATGAATTGCCTCTGGACAGCACTTATTTCTCTCTCCTGACAGTGGAAACAATTTAAATGCGTATGTTACTTAAACCATATAACTCCGAGATGGCAAAAGCTGGGGAAGGAAGGGCAGCTGTGGAGCCAGGGAATGCAGAGGAGATAATTGCAGGACGGGTAACCGATGATTCAGGAAAGCCCTGGGGAGACAGTAGGTCACCGAGGAGCAATTTGTGATCCTCCAGCCAGTCTTTTAGAAAAGAACAGCTTTGCATAAGAAGGTTACCTCCCCCTGTACTTGGCAGAGTATCCACAGTTCAAAAAGGTTGTGGAAATATTGGAGGAGATTCAAAGAAAAGCCAGAAAAAAATACTTATGAACAGGAAATCACACCTTTTGGAGTGTGAGCTGCTTAATTTAGCAAAGAGAAGGTGATAGCTGGCTGGTGGCACCGTTCCACCTGCAGGGAAAAGAAATGATTGTATTGGAGAGCTTCACAAAACGGCAGGGAAAAGCTGCACCAGATCAGTGTCTGGATGGCTTTTCCAGGACAGCCCAGCCCAGGAGCAGTGTGATGTTTTTTAAGAATGAAGGAAATTATTTGATGATATTACTGTATTTCTCATTCCTGGATGTTTTGGAAGCAATTAACTAAAACCCACCATTTTTCAGGGTTATTTGATTCATCCTACTATGTTTCTCACAGGAGTCATGAACTTTTCGAAAATACCTCAGAAACACCAACTTTATGGAAATTTTATTGTCTCTTCAGGTTCATGGAGTCCTGAGGGGAAGGAGACAATGAGAAATGTGCACACACATGTGCAGGGGAGAGATGACTTTTTACAATATGTGAAAAATAGTAGCCTAGAGGCTCACAGCAGTCTTGAAATATGGAGCAAAAGTCAGATAAGAGCTTTCCCATCAAAATAAGGTGCCTACAAAGACATTGGTGCCAAAAGGGTTCAGGGACCTGGGAAAGGCTGGAGAAAAGGAGGTCGATGTTGGGATCTGGGTGGGATTAACATCCCATGAAAGGTAGGACTGAGGAGCACTCATTTCTCGTGTCTCACTCCATTGCATCCCTTTAAAACAACACCCTGAAGCCAAGCATCAGGTCTGTAAATAAACTTTTTAGGAATATAGCTTTGATTCTCCATAAATCACTGGAGCTGTTCTCACTCTGGAGAGCGGTGTGATAACTGGAGTGTAATGAGCTAGTTCATGGGGCAGGCAGGGAACGGTTTTCTTTGACTCTTTTGGGCCTTGTGAGCCCCCAGGTTTGAATTTGAGTTTCTGTGAAACAGAAAACATTTGATGATGTAACGGAGCCTGAAATAACTAGGAAAGCTTGGGGGCTGCTGACACTTGAATAATCCGAATGTCCTGGTATTTGGTTAAACTTGAATTTTAATATTTGCATATAGGTTTTTTTTACAGCATTTACTGGCCTTAGGGAGCAATTTGTGTAGCTGAAATAATCCAGGAGTTTATGGGAAGTTTATTTTTTTGATGCGTTTTTTTCCCCCTCTGCTTGGTATTTCCACCCTCCAGGAAGTGAAAAGCCTTGAGAAGATTGGATCATTGCATTATTTTTTACCCTTGCAAATACTTCCCAGATGCAAGGATCACAGTTGTGAAAAATGCACAATGCAAACTCCCAGCCTGCACCGGCTCTTGAAATGCCAACATCAGAGCTGTGACTGGATCATTGTTCTCACAGATGATCAACAGTGGAGCCCCAGCTGAGAACTTGTCACCTCGATGTGTCTTGGTAGAAACATGACACTGTTTTTGCCAAACCTCACCCTCTCTGTGCTGCTCGAGTGGGAATATGCACACAACTTGGTTCCTTTGACTTAAATCTCAGATTTCTGAGGAAACCTGGCTTCCTGACAATTTGGCTTCATCTGCTTGTTACATGTAAAAACATAACCTTCTTAATATTACACATAGTGTGTTTAACTTCTTAATTTACTTTGGGAAGTACGGCTCTTCTGTTGAGATATCATTTGCATGATAAACTAGTATATTTTAAGTCACAAATAGAATGCTTCAGTGAGCTATCTGTCTGCAATTTTACAATCTGCCAACAGTATAGTATCGTCACCCCCTGAGTTATGGAATGTAGACCCACATCAGCCAGTCCAGAGGAGGCCACGAGGATGATGCGAGGGCTGGAGCAGCTCTGCTGTGAGGACAGGCTGAGAGAGTTGGGGCTGTTCAGCCTGGAGAAGAGAAGGCTCTGGGGAGACCTTCTAGTGGCCTCCCAGTACCTGAAGGGGCTCCAGGAAGGCTGGGGAGGGACTTTGGCCAAGGGCAGGGAGTGACAGAACAAGGGGTGATGGCTTGAAAGTGGCAGAGGGGAGATGGAGCTGAGATGTGAGGAAGAAATTGTTTGGTGTGAGGGTGGTGAGACAGTGTCCCAGGTTGGGCAGAGAAGCTGTGGCTGCTCCTCCCTGGAAGTGTTGAAGACCAGGTTGGATGAGGCTTTGAGCAACCTGGTCTAGTGGAAGGTGTCCCTGCTGCTGGCAGGGGGGTTGGAACTGGATGAGCTTTAAGATCCCTTCCAACCCAAACCATTCTATGATTCTATGATTTCATCACGTCCAGGAAGGGAATAAATGATACTTTCTTCAAGGAGGAGAGCAGAGACTCACAGCTTGTTTACATCAGGGAGTAGATTGCCTTGCTCTTCTGAACTGAATTCTTGTGAAGGCATTCTCTTTGGTCCAAAAATGACTTTTTTCCCCCTCAGAATGATTATTCTTGTTCAGATACGATTGGAAATTATGCTTTTTCCCTAAACAAATGTGTTTCCCCTGTGGTGTGACCAAGCCCCCAGAGAAGCTCACTGCAAGGAGCCTACAGCTGGTGACTCCGACTTGGGCAGGCCTTCACACGCGCAAGTTCATCGCTGCACAGGGTGGACCCAACCTTCCTCTCCTGGACCCCAAATCCACCTCTTGACCACACCCACGTTCATTCTTCTGCCATCATGCATCTGCATGTCTATCTCCTCTCCTACCTTTTGGAGGTGGCAGACACTGCTCTGGTGTTTGTCACCGCTAACAAGCAGGTATCACTCTCTCTGTGCCCTGCTCCATGGGGCAGCATCACCTTCCAGTTCTTCATCATATCAGGCTCGCAGTCACACAGCACCCCATAAAGCTTCGAGGTCTTTGAAAAACTGAAGGCTGACATCTTGAAGTCTAATTTGACACATTTCCAACAGGGGAAGCATTTATTACATTAGACAAGTTGATGCAGCTCTCAGGTTGGGAATTGCACTTATTTGCCATAATAATGGTGTAAAGTCCTCTTCCTTTTATTGTGTTATCTCTCTTTAATCATGCAGAGACGCTCCCCAGTAATTTTAATCAAAGGCTCAAGCATCTCTTATCTGAAGACTAATGACTCAACTCAACGAGAGGAGAAACTTTGAAGAGCTTGCAGTTGAGCTGGGAGGAGTGGAAAAAAAAGGAGAGTTTATTTGAAACTTTTTCCTTACGTGTGTCATTATTTCATCTCATTTTATCTGGAGAACATTTGTGTGTCTAGTGAGCGGGAACAAGCCGTGTCTTGCTGCTTTTCCTGAGCGTGCTGCGTTTAGGAACACGGCTGAGAGAATGGGACGTATTTTCACAAGAAAGATATTCCCCTTGGAAAAAAGATGATGTGGTCAGAAGTGTAGAGAAAAATAACAGATTGAATATTTTTCCTTTTTCCATGAGAATATTTGAGAAGTATCTGTCTTGCAATGAACGCTTTTACCTTCAAGTGCCATTTCTAACAAGAAAATAAAGGGGCTTTTTGGACATAAACCAGAAATTCTTGTGGAAGCCCCAAAAACTTGTTAAAAAAAAAAACACAACTCAAAGAGGGTATAAAAGGAATTCATGTGAAGTTTGTAAATACAAAATTCCTGGTGCTGAATTCTGCTGTTTTCACTGAAGAAGCTCATTGTCTATATTGCAATTGAGCTGTTCTGCTTTAGATTTCTCTTGTGGGCAAATCCCATGGTGCTCCTGACCCAGAGACCATCTCCTTCCATCTGGCACAAAGGCTGCTTCGGATTTGCTGTGGTATTGCACTATGTGTCACCATTCTCAGAAGTAGGTGCCCAGCTTGCAGTGATGTGCGTCTCCAACTGCCAGGGGCTGAGATTTTTCCAACAAAGAGCTGTTTTAGGTTGTTTTGGCTGCAGCAAATAAAAGTGAATCTTGCAAAATTGCTAGTACTGATTGAATGACTTGCCCAGGTAGAGCAGAAGGATTTCTAATGGGAGATAAACAGCATTGTCCCTGAATTAGTTTGTGGAATCAGTGTGTTTGAGGAGCTCAATGTTGGAAAGAACTTGAAGTTTTCCAAGGTTCCACACAAGCAGATATAGAGATCCTGAGCCTTCTAGCGGGCTAGTTTTGCTGCCACATTGCCTGGCATTGAAGGACCTCCTGCCTGAGGAGCCCAAATCTGCCCACAGACTTTTTTCTGCAAGTCATTTTCATACAGCTCTGCACAGCCATGGCAGGAGCAGAAATGCTGAATTCTCCTCTGGGGGTGTTCAGGGGTTGATGAGAAGCAGGAGTGAACATTAATCATTTAACACACTGTTCTTTGAGTTGTGGTTTACAGACATTATCTGTCGGGAGACCTCCTGAGAAAGACCTAGATTGAAATCCTGCTCATGACATTGTGGCCAAAAGGAAAACTCCTTGGCCAGGACGTTACTGCCACAGCTTTTGTGGCTCCCAACAGTTTCTCCCTGAGGGTTTTCTTTGATGAGAAAACATGGACTAACCATTCTTCCTTTCACTTTCAAGCTCTTGCTTTGGTCACAGGGGTGAAGAAAAAAGGGAGACGCTGAATAAGATCCAGTTTTTGAGTAGTTTTAGCCATTTCCTCCAGACTCTTGGCATACTTATGAGTGTGCAGCCATAGAGAGCAAAGCTTGTGGCCAGTTCAGTACATGCTTGTTTGTGACACGTGGATTCCTTGCAGGGATCCAGGATGTGTTATCAAACATGCACCCCCTTCACTTGCTGGTGCTGTCTGTGGAAGAAATGAACCCCCCTTGCTCTTCTCTTTTTCTCTCTTTTGCATTGATGAAGTGATGGAGGGGACCTGCACAGAGGCAGGTGACATGTCTAGATTATAGGATGTTTTCCAGATGTTAAATACAAGCTTGGTAACAGGATCCATCTGGATATTGTGTTCGCTATGAAAGACCTCGTTAGCTCAGTACCCACCATCCCAAGAAAAGAGGGGTTCCTTCCAGAGGAAAAACCATACACGTGCTACTTTTAAAAGTGACTGAAACTCAAATGGTAACTGCTCTGAAAGTAGTTGTGCTTTTGTGATGATGTGTCTCTCCTTATATCCCTCTCTGGACCTCTTTGCACTCTGCAGTAAGAACCTCTCTTGCTTTTCATCTTGGTGTTCCCAACTTTTTTCCCATCTTCCTCTCCAGGAGTGACTGCAGTTTTGAGGTGATTTGTGGCTGCTGGTGAGTACAAACCAGTGGGATCTCATGGGATGGAGCAGGCTGCCTGATTTACCATACTGAGAAGAACGAGCCAAACGTAGCCGGCGATGCCAGATGGTTGTAGTGTGATCTGTCACAGTGGATCTCTGAACAGATGGATGCTATATAAACATTTCACAACTGCAGTGTTATTATTGATGCAATTACTATTAATACTACTTATAAGTATTATATTAACACAAACACAGCTCTGTTGTAATGAAGACAAAGCATACTTAGCATGATTGTTGGTGTAATAATTAACGATGTCTATCAGTAAAGCTATCTGCTAATAAACTAAATGCAATGGCAACACATCTTGATTTCCAAAGGAAGGAGGGTTTGGGAACAGCTTAGTGTGATGAGTCAGAACACAGGGAAAGCTGTCGGAGTTGGAGAGGATTCCCAGCTTCAGAGAAAATTGTCATGGGAAACTGAAAACTGGCAAAGTTAATGAACTGTGGGTCCTGGGAGAAGCAGTTTGGGAGCGTAGCTGTTTTGAGGCATTATGGCTCTGGACCAGCCCTCCCTAAAACTGGCTTTGCAGCTTTCTGGGCTCTCAATTCAAGGTGACGAGAGCATCTGGGCTAGAACAATTTGAAATGTATGGTTGGTGCCTTAGAGCCAAGGAAAAAAGCATTAATTGAGGGATCTCGGACCTGCTACTTGCCTGCGCTCTCATTTCAACTCTGCTTCCGACTTGCTGTGCGTCTTCCCGTAAATCTGTGCCTCCATCTGTCTTGTCTAATTTTAGTGCCGTCTTTTTTGGGCCAGGATTTGGCTCTGTGTCTGCATGCAGCTCCTAGCACAACAGAGCGACGAGTTTAATCAGGACCTCTAGTTCCTTTAACAACACTGATAATGAGATGTCTGGAGATCCTGGTTAGAGCTTGGGGTTTGACTGTGGCCCAGTGGCAGGATTTGACTGGCCTAACCTGAAACACACTGGTATGTGTTCAAGTCTGAGCTTGTTTCCAAGCTTGGTGTTTACCTTAGAGCTGACTGCAGTATGAGATATATAAAAATACATATATTTTCTTCTCTATAAGGATTATGGAGAAAGCTGAAGTTGTGTAACTCTAGGTGCTTAACTTGTGCACACTAGGGTGAATGAAATTCATCCAGAGTCTTGGTTTAAGAGAAGAGCCCTTTAAGGTGTAAAACTAATACGATGAGTTTAGAAGTCACTAATTTTGCTGACTTACAGAGAAAAAAACCCAAGCAGGTCTTTTCAATACCTTCATGCTCATCATGGCATGTTCTCTGGTATGTTGAGCCCCAGAAGATGGAATGGACTGAGCATAAGCTCTCAATGGGGGAATGGGTATCCTTTCAATGCCATTGCCTGTCATGAAGCACCTAAAGCTGCCTCGTACCAATACCTCTTCCCTGTTGGGTTGTGCAGCCCTGGAACAGGCCCCCGAGAGAGGTGTTGAGCTGCCAAAGAGTTGACTGGACAAGGTCCTGAGCTAATGTTGAAGCTGGATGAAATTCCTCAGAGAAGAAGGTCAGACTAGAGACCTCCAGAGGTCCCTTCAACCCAGAATTATTCTGTGACTGAGAGAAGACCTCCTGGGGGGTCTAGAACTTCCTCCCAAGGGGAAGAGGAGGGGCAGGCGCTGATCTCTTATCTCTGGCCACCAACGAATGCCAGGAGCAGAGGAAATGGCAGGAAGATGTGGCAGGGGAGGGTGAGGTTGGCCATGAGGAGACGGTTCTTGAGGCAGAGGGTGGTGGAGCACTGGAACAGGCTCCCCAGGGAGGTGCTGATGGCACCAAGCCTGACAAGATTGCAGCAGCATTTGGCCAAGGCCCTCAGGGACATGGTGTGAATGTTGGGATTGTCCCGTGCAGGGACAGGAGTTGGAGTACATCATCCTTGTGGGTCTCATCCAACTCACAACATTCTGTGATTCTATGATTCTCTGACATATGTAAAAATCAATTTTTATAAGCACCTGAATCTTAAGGCATTTTTATACCTTAAAAAAATCAGGCCTAGACCCTTCTGCTTGAACAGACCTCTTTGAAAAACCCAGGCTAGCCTGAGAATGGCTTTAGAGAATGTTTCCCATCTATATATGTCAAATGCATTAAGGGAGTTGGAGTTTCCTGCCCGATACAACAACATTGGGAAAGATTTGTCGTATGTGCTTTACTCCCCCATGAACTTCTTGGCTTCCCAGAGCTTTGTTAATGTGCATTGATTGTGTTCTGGGGAGTTTACTGCACTGTAAGAAAGTCATTTGGGGATTTATTGGGTTGGCTTTAAATACTGAGTCATTGCCCTGACCCACTTATCATGTGCCTGAGCCTAATGCTTACGTTCAGGAGAGGGAAACTACAGTCCAGTGGTGAAAACCCTTCCAGGAAACTTGATTTTGAAGATAAAGAAATGGGTTAAACGAGTTAACAAGCAGGCAGATCACTGCAAGCCTAAGGGAACACAGGAACCGCTTAATTTCCTCTTCCACCCCGCTTAATTAGAGATAATAATAGGATAACAATAGGAATTCAGACCCGATGATGAAGAGTGAGTGAGAACAAAACAGGCTGTGCAGGCAAATCCCAGCTCTTCGCACTGGTGACAGAGGATGAGGGATTTTTCACTGAAGGATTTTCATTGAAGTTCTGTGGGACTTGGCCGTCTGCCTCCCATCATAAATTTGAATGTCTTTCCTTAGATTCAGACGATTATTGGTGAGACATGCTGGCAGTTTTCTTTCAAACAGAAAGGGGATACAGGAGATTTTCTTAGAATTTAGGATTTGGCTCTGCCTGAATCATGGGATAGGCCATTAGCCAAGAAAAATGTAAAACATTTCTGGAAGGACCACTCATATTTTTGTAAGGTTTTGTTCCGGGTTTGTTTTTTTTTTTCCTTTTTATACAGTACATTGCTGCAGGGGCATGCCTAGGATTTCTAGCTGATACAGTCATATTAGTAGTAATAAAAATTATAATAGTAAAACACTGAGATGCACAGCAGCAGTTTGGTTCCTCTAGGCACACGAGCCAAACTGTGAAGTTTGGCTTCCAGTCTGATGGCTCCTTGTGGTCCAAGGAGCCAAGCTCTGTGTTGGTGC
>NW_010336324.1:0-2266 GCF_000700745.2 Antrostomus carolinensis | reverse complement strand
CTCGGAGCAAAACCCACCCCTGCCATTTTCATTTGCTTTTGCATTCAGACTTTTGCTATTTTTTGGAGAATTTGGAGTCCCAATTTCCTACTGGTGGACCTCTCACATTAGTGCAATGAATTAATGTGAACCTGGGAAGGCTGGGTCAAGCTCAGGTGAGCCTAACACTGTTGGAGATCATTTGGATGGCTCCTCACTCCCATGCCAGCAGTGTTTTGGTGGCAGGTCTGCTGTAATCAGGCCAGTTTAGGGTCTGCTCTAATTTACATCACTTGGCTACAGCCCCCTTTATCCACACTGTGAGCTTGGATGCTCTCCTCGTTTGCCAGTCCAAAATGCACATTTATGCCAAGTCAAAACATCTCCACAAAGGACTCAATAATGCTCTGCAGGCACCATTGCTCTCGGGTGTAGGGATTTCCTTTAATGCAGATATCTCAGCTGTGAGTCTCCCCCTTCCCTCCACCCCAGAGACCTGGAGTGCATCCAGTAACGGGATGAACCAAAAACACACTTGCAGAGAAAGGCCAAGGGAAGTCTAATCTAGTTTTTTCCAATGTAAGGGAGAAAAATTTTAGCAGCAGAAAAAGAAAAAAAACAACCCCAAAATCTAAAACTTAATGAGGAGTTAAAATAAGTCAAGTAAAGCCAGAAGAGTGAGACAAAGCCCTGAGCCTCCCAACTTTAAGAAGTCTGGGTCCCTTGGGTCTCATCACCTTGAGGTCCTGCAGGAGAGAAGCCCATCTCAGCCCAGTGCAGGATGGTCTTCTGGTACCGTTGGAGCAGGTCTGACCTGCTGAGGTTGGAGGGCAAGAGCTGATCTTGGCATCTTGGAAGGATTCGAGGGTAAAAAGGAGTTTATCTGCTCTGAAGGGGTGAGCTCAGGATGGTTCTCCTGGGAAGGGGGTTTGGTGGTGGTAAATCAGCTCTCAGCCTTTTAGTAGGGGAAATGTGCTGTGGTGCTGCTGCATTGCTGGATGATGCTCCTCCCTGCTCCAAAAGCTGTGCCTGGAACAGATGGTCCCATCTCTCCTTCCATCCCATCTGAGCAAATAACCCCTCTGGAGACAGAGAGGGATATATGGAGGGGACAGCACAAGATCTACCCAGCTCTCAGCGTGGTGCAGAGCACAGGGAAGTGCTGAGGGACAGGTTCTCAGCTGCTCTAAATTAACATCACTCCATCAGTGTCAGGAAACACATGGATTATACCAGCCCTTTGGTTTCAGCTCCTGAGGCCCCGCTCGGGTACCAGCAGCTGAGTGTTGCCTCCAGATTCCTGGAGCTGAAGAGTCTGTGAATGGTTTTGTGCATTTATCTCAGTGCCTGCGTTTGGAAATGCTGGTCCAACACTTTAAACCAGATGCTTTAGTCTGGGGGAGGGCAAGCTTTAGGTGAGGTCATGGCATACATTGAATTTGATGGAGATTTTTTTTTTTCCATGAAAACATCCTTGTTCCACTGAGTTTCTGTAAAAAATGGAGATTTCTGCAAAATACCTCCCCCTGTAAGTGTCAATTTTGTCGGAAGTGTTCATTTTTCTTCAGGAAAGGAAGAATTAAACAATTCCCTCTAGGCTGATGTTAAACTGTTTTGTCTGAGTTGCCACAAGTGGAGCTTTCTGGATGAAAATTGTCACCTGGAATATTTCTGACAGAAAAATCAGAATGGATTTAGTCAAAGTATTTTGCAAAGTCGTGTTGAATTGTGACAAGGAACAAAGAAACCTCTGCACAACACCTGGCATTCTGCCTTTCATTGTTTTTAAAATGAAATGAGCCTTAATTCAGAAGGACTTTTTTTTTTTTTGACATTTAATTCCTTTTCCCTGAAACGCACACATGCATATATAAAAAAATTTGGATCTTTTCAGTCTAAAGAATAAATTTTTCTCTTATCAAAATGGTTTTCTCTTCATTATATATATTACAGACAAATGAGAACTCAGGTATTTACGTGCCCCAAGACCATGACCTCCTCTCTGGTTCAAGGACTGTCATGGACTATTTTTCCCCTGTGTCTCAGACTCCCAGGTGCCCCCCCAGCCTTGGTGCTGGCCCCACAGGTTTCCCAGGAATAGAAGTGCTCTGGGAGCAAGTTTGCTGAAGATACAAAGCTGGGAGGAGTGGCTGACACGCCAGAAGGCTGTGCTGCCATCCAGAGACCTGGACAGGCTGGAGAGCTGGGCAGGGAAAAACTTAATGAAATATAACAAGGCCAAGTTTATGGTGTTACATCTGAGCAGGAGCAACCCCAGGTTCCAGTA
>NW_010336323.1:285444-285801 GCF_000700745.2 Antrostomus carolinensis | reverse complement strand
AGCGGTGTGGTGTTAGAGCAGGGGTGTGGGTCCCTTGCACTGAGCTCAGGTGTGAAGGGAGGGACAGGAGAGCTGACAGGAGAGGGACAGAGTATTTGGGTGGCTGCAAGGTCATTCTGTGGACCTGGCTTCGTAGGAAGCTGGGCTGGTTCTCTGCACCCATTTTTAATGTGACAAAACCCTCCCGGTTTCAGGATGCACCTGCAACGTGCTGGGAACGCGGCAGGACATGCCCTGTGACGATGAGACGGGGAGATGCTTCTGCTTACCCAACGTGGTGGGGAACGACTGCGACCAGTGCGCGGCCGAGCACTGGGAGATGGGGAGCGGCCGGGGGGGGCGGCCCTGCGGGGGGGG
>NW_010336323.1:281912-285428 GCF_000700745.2 Antrostomus carolinensis | reverse complement strand
CGCAGCCCCCACTGCAACCAGGTACTGCCCAGCCCCCCCGAGCATCCTCAGGGCAGATTCAACATATTTTCAGCATATTTCAGCAATATTTCTTTTTCATTTCTCTGCCTTGTTTCACGCACACACCTGCAAGCTTGCTCTCTTTTTTGGGGTTTTTTTGCTTGTTTTGTTTTCTTTTCCCAGCTCTGCAGACGCTGCTGTGAGGGGCTGCCCGGGGGCAGTGGGGGTGTCACTGCCATCAGAGCTGTGTCCCTGCTGTGCAGCACTGTGCTGGGGATCACTCGGAGCATCAAAACCACCTGTTGGGTGGCTCCATTGTCCCATCCCATCCGTGGGAGCCTCCACAAAAGGGCTGTGCATTCCTTAGTGCATCCTGCTCTTATGTTCCTTTTCCTATTTCCTAGAAAACACTATGACAGGCTGTTCAGGAGAATGAAAGAAGGTATAATTATGAAGGCAAGATGAAGCTGTTTTAAAAGGCTTGATATTAAGTAAGGAAGTCCTAATAAGAGATTTTCAAGCAGGCGAGGAAAGTTAATTATCCTCATTTGTCAATGAAAAGTATGTGTCACTTCAGGTGTAAGAGACAACTGGGAAAATTAAAGTTAAGCGTAAAAAAACCAAAAACCAAAACCAACCCATGACAAATTCTAAGAGCCAAGGGTAGGTCCCAAACTAACTCAGTGCAGGGAGGAGACCTGAGATGGCAAACCAGCTGCGTGTGGGCGATTCCTTTGTCTCTGAAACAAAGCTTGCAGCTCTGCTTTGCAAGGCTTGGGCTGTTTGGAGGCTGCACGGCCATGGCTGAGCCTGCAGCCTGGCAGGAGCAGCGTGGGCATGTGCTGGGACACAGGCTGAGCAGGAGCTGTCCATGTGCTGGCTTTAGTGCTCAGGAGCAGTCGAAGGATGGCTTTCCCAGGGAAGTGTCCAGAATTGAGTCTCCCTGATGTATTTCTCTCTCCTCAGTTCACAGGACAGTGTCCATGCAGAGAAGGCTTCACGGGACGGACGTGCTCTGCCCCTCAGGAGCAGGTTTGCCCAGACAGGCACTACGGAGACGCCCGGGCAGGGTGCACAGGTAGGGAGCATCCGTTTGGTTTTGGCTCAGTGGTGTTTAGCACCGTGAAATCACAGGTGATGTGGGAAGGAGCACCTGGCCTGTGTCCTGGCATCTGCATTTCCCACACTATTTTGCAAAAGAGATTTCCTCTCTGGAAAAGCTTCCTAGTTCATTCCTGTTCTCTTCCCCATCCCTGAGTGCCCACCAGTCCACTCCCAGCAGCCCTGGGCGAGACCCTTGGCTGTGTTGGTCTGGCCCTGCAGGGTCAGGGGCTGGGTGAGTTACTGGCCTTGAGGGCTCTTCCCTTTCCTCTGCCTGTGCCACCTCCTTCCCATATGCTGGAGGGGCTGTTGGGTGGGGTTGGACTTCAGATTGTGTTGGCTTTCCATTAACAGGATTTTATTTTATATATATATATGTGTGTGTGTGTATATATATATATATATGCACATGTATAATTTCCGCCCCCCCCCTTTTGGTGGGCTTCATGTCTGTATCTTTCCATCCTCCAGAGTGTGACTGCGACTTCCAGGGCACGGAGGACATGGGGTGTGACAAGACCACAGGCCAATGCCTCTGCCGCCCGGGCATCACGGGCTCCCGCTGCGACCAGTGCCAGCGGGGCCACTGCAGCACCTAACCCGAGTGCTCCGCCCCTATGAGGGGTACATCCAGCGCCTGCGCCTGCGCCAGGTCGATCTCAGCAACTCCAGCTCCCGGCTGCCCCAGGGGAGCGGGGGGTCCCGCCTCAGCCCCCGCCTCTCGCAGGTGGAGAGGGACGTGCAGCAGGCACAGGGCATCCTCAGTCACTCTCCTGCCACAGAGCAGAGCCTGGCGCAGATAGGCAGCACCCTCGCTGCCATCAGGTGAGGGATGGATGCTGCTCATGGGCTGTGTCCCTTAGCCCAGAGGGGACGCTGGCTTTTTGAGGGATGGATGCTGCTCATGGGCTTAGCCCGGAGGGGACGCTGGCTTTTTTCTGTGCACTTGCTCCACTTGTCACCCTGAGCCGCTTGTGCGTGTTCTGCTTTGTGTCTGTACCTGGAAATGTGGCTCTGTCCAGGCGGTGACCAGCGATGCAGGAGAACAGCACTTCCATGCATGTCCATCCTGTGCTAAATGCTGCAGAGGCAGGAGGGTGGTGGACAGGCTCTGGACAGTCAGCATCCTCAGCATGGCTGGGATTCCCATTTTCTGCTTTTTCTCTCCCAGAGAGCAGATCCAAGGTATAAATCCTGACCTTCGTTTTCTGGATGACACTGCCTCTCTATCGAGGGAGCTGGAAGCCCTCAACAGCAGCTTGCTTATCACTGACACCCAGTATCAGAGCAAGAAGACCCAGTTTGAAACCAGCCGCAGCACGGATCTGTCAGGTACAGTGCTGCAGCTGTAATGTCTCTTAATTTGCAGCCATTAATTTACCTCAAGGTGACTGTTCCCGGTGGTTTCCCACCAGCCAGCTGGGTGAGATGGAGTTTTTAACCTGCTGTTAGCTTAGGAACAGCAAATGCATCTTCCCTCCCAAAGGAAAGGGATGCTTTCTACCCAGCATCCCAGAATTTCACACTATCGGGTTATTTGCTCTAGCGTTTTGGGGCTGGGTGCTGTTCCTGTTCCCTGGCCAGCACAAACTCCACTGCTGGAGCACAGTGGGAGCACTGGGAAGGTGGGAGCCGTGGTGGGAAGCGGGCAGTCCCGCTGGGACTGTGTCACCAAACCTGGGAGGAAGCTGAGATAATGAAGGTTGTGCAGAGAGGAAGGATGGAGGGGTGGGGAAGAGAGGCGGGTGGCTGTCAGGCGCTTAGGAGAGAGCTCATTAATCCCTGGGATGATGCTGGTGGGAGGCTGTTGTTATATCCCCGCTACCGCTGATTCTCTCCCAGTGTCTGGTCACTGCCTCCCCCAGCACAGCTCAGCTGCCCGGGACACAGGAGCTGTGGCGAGCGGCTGCTGCCTGGGCAGGTTCACTCTGCACCTCACTGGCCAAGCTGGGCTTAGATGTCCATGTCCTAACTGTCCTTCCAGGCTTGGGAGCCAGGGAAAGGGCTCTGAAACAGCCTGTCCTGCCCCACAAAAGCCCTTCTGGGCTGCAGGGATCAAAGCCCAGGATCAGCGTGTGCAGATCTTCTCGCTTTAGTTTTGTTTCAGTCTTTTAGCCCCAGCCCACAGCTCAGTCCTTGAGGAAAGCTCTGTAGCTCACTGAGGGAATGGCTGAAGGCACCTGGAAATAAAAGGAGCTGTTTCATTTTGCTATAGTGACTAATCACTCTGGCTGTGACTCCCTCCATTCTGTGCACGCACCCGCTCGCAGGGTATAGTCAGTGCCTTCATGTAGGTAGCTGTGCTGCATTTCTGAGTCACTTGTGTCATTTATCGGTTTTATTCCTGCAGGAGCCTTCAAGACAATCAGATCTGCGTACCAGACCTCCACCAATGCCAGCAGCCTCATTGCCAGT
>NW_010336323.1:278084-281863 GCF_000700745.2 Antrostomus carolinensis | reverse complement strand
AATGCTGCAGGGCTGGAGGGGGGGCTTGTGGAGTCCACCTCCAAGCTGCTGACCCTGAAGGGCGAGATAACCTCATCTCCCAACCTGACCCCCGTCATAAATAAGGTGAAGATACAAAGTGGTTTTATGACTTCCCCACTGCGCACATCTAGTTTTCAGGAGGGCCCCTGCAGTGCTCAGGAGGCAGAAGTCTCATCCTGCAGTCACACATCTTCCCTCAAACAGTGCAGCACAGCATGAGACAAAGTCTCTGTCCAGGGAGACTCATAAATGGCATCCAAGCAACCTGCTGCTTTGGGACAGCAGTGGAGAATTGGCTGAGCATCACTTTCCTGGGGATCACGGATACTGAAGCGCTGCCCACCACCCCCTCCCAAGCACGCGCGTTTTCCTCCAAGGACTCTCTCATGTGTCAGTCCTTGTATCTCAAAGACCCACTTAATTTCTGGATGAGGTTTCATTTATTTCTCTTTTGCTGCTTTGTTATCGCCATGGAGATCCATTTCGGTGTCTCCTAATGCACGGTTGCTGTGGAGACCACCAGCCTTCCCTCTCTGCTTTTCAGGGCAGCAGCACGTTCCCAAGCGACCAGCCTGTGCCGGTGCTTGCACTGGCTCTGGGTTCACATGTGTCCCTGCTGCAGAGAGCTCTTTGGTGGGTGCTAGCTCTGGAAGATGCCATGCCATTAAATCCACTGGTGTCCCAGTGAGAGAGCAGGGTCTTCTCATCCCATTCTCTCTCCCAACACAAATGGCACAGGTTGGACAGGGTTCCCCTGCCACAAGGGGAAGAGTTGCTGTCCTGAGAGTAAATGAGATGTTTGCTCCATGCAGACACGTGCTGTTACTCTCTGTGAGCTGTTGGGGTTCAGCTCCAGCTTTGTTCTCATTGATGCTCTGGTTGGGGTGGTGAGGAGATGCAGACCTTGTGTTCCTGTCTCAGGTGTGGGTGTTCAGCGCTGCCGTGCACGTGTGTAGCTCTGACTGCCCTTCTCCGACACAGTCACAGTCTCTGGTCATTGTCACTTGGGCTGTGCCACATCCCTTGCCATCAGCCCTGTCAGGAGGAGGGTCTGTCCCTGTTCCTGTGCAGAGCTCGGCAGCACGAGCACAATGAGTCCCCCATCTCCCCTGGTGAGGGTCTCCTGAACTGCGGGCCCCTGTGATGCGCTGGTTTGCCTCCCTGAGGGCACTGAGGTCTCCCCAGCGAGGTGGGTGCCCTCACTGCCCCACCACTGCTCTCTCCCTCTCCAGATCTGTGGTGGCTTCCGAGTGGAGACCTGCACTCCAGCCCGGTGCGAGGGGCTGCTCTGCCCACGGGACAACAGCACAACCTGTGGGGCCGGCCGGCCCTGCCGCGGCATCTTCCCGCTGTCGAGCGGGGCCCTGGCCGTGGCCGGGGACGCTGCCCGGGAGTTCCGCAGCCTGAGCGCCCGGCTCCGGGAGATGGAGCAGCTGGTGAGTGTGGGCAGCGCTGCCTGACCCGCGGCCGAGCTCTGTGCTCCGTCCTTTGGTGTCGAGCTGTGATAAAAACCACCCCATTCCAAACGCTATTTGGGACTGGATCTTTTGGACAGCTGCAGAAATTCAGGAGTTTTTGAGTGGGAGACTTCCTGCTGCGTGCGTGGGTCCTGCCTGCCCCCAGCACAGGAGCTGCGGAGCTGAAGGCATGTGAGCAGCTCTGGAAATGTCACAGGGAAGCCTGTCCTCCTCCTGGTTTGGGATTAGTGCGGCAGAAGGGATGGGGATGTGGAAACCTCTCTGAATCCGCAGGTGTATGTGCTCTAACATTTGATGCAATCCAGAGTGTGTTAGTGCTGTTGCAGATTCTTTCTGTGGCCCCTTGGGTGCTTGCAAAGGTAAAGGGAGTTTTCAAACTCGTTCAAAATCCATTTCAAAGGTGTTTTAAAAAGCTAAATGCTCCTGACCCTGTTTAAGAGCTTTCTCTGCAAATGCAACCCTCCATCTTTAACACTTACAATTCTTTAAGTCAGCGGCATATTAAGAATAGGGACTGGCAGAATTGCAAGGTGCCTTGCCCAGTTCGCTCAGAGTTCAGGTAGGGCTGCTGGGCTTCCAGGTCAAGAAGAAAAGGCTCCGTCAGGATATTGTTATTTGCAGATTAAAACAACAGAGACGTCTGCAAATCAGATTCAAAGCAATACTCGGCGGCTTGCGGATCAGATGAGCGTCACGAGGACCCAGATAGAAGGAGACGTCCGGCGCATCCAGCAGTTCATCCAGCAAGTCCGAAACTTCTTGTCAGGTAGCGCTGGGCAGGCTGTGAAGTGTGTCTGTGCACGTTGACTTGTGCACAGAAAACCCCCAGTTTTTACAGTGGTGTGTGTGAGAACAATAAGAGTACAGCACGAGGGAGGTGGCTGAATAGCTCACCCCGTTAAGCTCTCGGATATCCAGTTTATCTGCACGTGGGTATTTACGTAGCAAAGGTAACGTGTGTCCTCTGAGATGGCCAGGCAGGCTCAGATAGTGTTTTCTGAAAAGCAGAGAAGATATTTCAGCAGTAGAAAAAAATCTGTAATGTTATCAGGAGTTGCAGTTTGACCATCTGACTTGCTCAGGCTTGACCGTGCTGTTCAGATCGACCCAAATTAATCCTGTTTTATCTGTGTCCACTTCCCTGGGATGTCAGTAGGGCAGACCCTGCCTGCTTCTTTCTGGGGATGTTTGGGGGCCATCTGTGAGGTCCATGGGGCAGGAGGTACCACATGGCCTTGACCTTCTGTGTGCAGGGCTTCCTGGAGGGGTCTCGCAACATCCCCCCGTGAGCTGCTCTGAAATATTACCTCTAAACCAATGAGCTGAATTACCACGAGTGGAAAGCTGTGGAGATGATCTTCTGTCTGTAGCACGGACAACAGCTTCCTTTGTGTCCCACTCTGCCTCAGAGCCTTGTGCCATCTCTGGGGCTCGAGGACAAACCCATCCCTGTGTCTGGTGCTCTCTGAGGATTTGCAGTCAGCATTGACCTGATGCAGAAAAGTTTACCAGCAACACTCACTGACTGGAGATAAACAGACAAATCTTCTCTGGAGCAGACAATTAATCAGACACGAATTCCTCGTTGGCCTATAAACCAATGGGATGACTTATTGTTCGCAGACAGATTGTAATAACATAATGAGCCTCATGAGCATTAGCTGAATAAGAAAATCAGGTCATTTGGTGCTGCCTGGTGTTAATGATGAGTGAAGATATTTCTGAGCTAATCGCTGGGCTAATGTCCCTTGGGCTTTGCCTGCTTCTGATTCCTCAGTTTTATTAACTTTTATTTGTGAAATTAAAAAAAAAAAAAAAGCTTGTCTTGAAACACAGCCTCATCTGCTCAGTGAGGTCCACCTGACTCTGCTCTGGGCTTAGCCATGGTGTTCTCTTCACCAAATTAAAGGTATCATTTCAGTACTTCCCTGAAAGTTTTGCTGATGTGAATGGGAAGTACATGAAATTCAAGGGGATTAAATTCAGGGTGGATGCTGGCAGCTGTCTGGAATGAAGAGACTGTGCGTGAGGGCGTGCTTGGCTGGATGCCTGCCCTCGTCCTCCCTTGCATTTGCAGTCCCACCTTTCCTCTCTCCCATTGCTGACGCCGTCTGTCTCTTTGCTCTGTAGACAAGGACACGGACCCTACCACTCTCCAGGAAATCAGCGACTCTGTTCTCTCCCTGCGTCTCCCCACGGATGCTGCTGCAGTCCTGAGAAAAATGACTGAGATCCAAAATTTGGCCACTAAGCTGCAGTGCCCAGAGAGCATACTGGCCC
>NW_010336323.1:264180-278059 GCF_000700745.2 Antrostomus carolinensis | reverse complement strand
AGCAGGAGGCAGAAGAAGCCAGGTCGGTTGGGGTTCAGGGGCTGTCCGCAGCCGGAGTGAGCATCGTGGTTCACATTGGGTTGAAATCTCACTCTGCTGGAGCTGTACTGACTTGCACAGTATGAAGTTTTAGCCCAAGATCTTCTATGTACAGTGGCTAAGAGAATGAGTCTGCAATTTCTGCAGACACCTCCCTGGTGCCTCAATGCAAATAAGAAAGGTGGCTGCCAAGAATAGATTTTGTTATAGATACCAGAGCAAGAAGGTCTTTACCAAAAGTAACGGAGGCTTTTCTCTATCTCTTGAGTCCCTGTGATGGGAGATGATAGGGCTGCCCTGGTATTACTTGATATTGGTGACCTACATCCTAATTGCACAAGAAAGCATGTGGAGATTAAATGGGCTGTTTGTTTTCTGGGTGAAAGTTGGGAGGATTATCCCGTGGTCCCTTAAAAAAATAACTACAGAGTGTCCTTGCAAATTTGGAGCGTCTGCTCTGTCACATGTTGACTTGCAGCAATATCCCAGCAAGAAGGTTAGCGGGATAAGCGTGCAGACTCCTTGATAGCGTCTGACACCTGCTTAACCTGCTGGAAGTGATGAGACAAGGGAGTCTGGCTTCCTATGAGTCTGGCTGTATCACACGACCTGAATAGCTCCACTACAAGCAGAAGAGTGTTCATTGAAACTGGCTCAGTGGTTGTCGCTTTCCCTTTGATACTTTTTCTTGCACTATTTGGAAAAGAAATGTTTCTAACTAGTTTAAAGGAAGGTTTTTCTCTCCCCTTCTCAGTTTGTCTCCTCTGCTTAGAGGTATGAAATGGAAGTAACACTTCCCTCGAAAGGAAACCTGCTGGAGTCCAGCTGTGTGGGTTTGTGGCTTTTGGGGAAGGGAGTTTGCAGCCTTCTCAGTAACAATCCTGTCTTGCTTCTCAAGCTTCCTTATTTAGCCCCTGCAACCTCGCCTTCCAGCCTGCGCAATTATCTACTCTCACTCCTGGCTCTTGCCTGCATTTCCCCAGGAACCGGGCGAATGCTGTGGAGGGCAACGTGGAAGAGGTGGTTGGGAATCTGCGACGAGCAAACACGGTGCTCCTGGAGGCCCAGGGTGCGATCAGGGGCTCTGGCTCTTCCCTCCGCTTCATCCAGGAGCGTGTTGATGAAGTGAGTGATGTGCAGTGACTTCCCAAATAAGGATGCTGTGCCCTGCTCGCTGCTCCTTTGAAACTTCCCCACTTGGTAGAGTCCTGCACCAGCACAACTGGGAAATGGGATCTGGTGAAGCTTTTGCTCTAAAAATCTCTTTTCTGGTGTGCCTCGCTTGTGTGCTTCTCCAGACTACAATAGCAGTCTCTGCCAGAGTCCCCTGAGACCAGCCCTGGGGCTGCCATGCTGAGCAGCACAGGGAGCAGCCCCCACACCCTGCTGACACCCTGCTCCTGCCATGTGTCTGCCAGGCAGCATAGCTGACCCCTGCACAGAGGAAAAAACCATGAGGAGTGGGGTTTGGATGCCATTTCCTTCTGAACGTGGAGCACTCTGCTTTTAGATCGAGGCTGTTCTTGGTCCAGCTGAGAAGAACGTGAAGTCCATCGTGGGGCAGCTGGACGTGCTGATGGAGAGACTGTTGGAGCTGCAGGGCAGGGCGGACCAGAACCGCCTGCGGGTCACCGACACCCAGCAGACGGCCGGGACAGCGGGCGAGCAGGCCAGGAGCGCGCAGCAGGTACCGGGTTCCGACCTGTCACCAGCCAGGACGGTCACAGCTGTGCTCTGTGTCCCCGCTGGCATCGGGCAGCAAAGCCAGCTGTGTCTTGGCACGCTTCTGGATAAGGCAAGGAGGCTTCGCTGTTCAGGCCACAGCTTGTGTGTTGTCATGTCACTCCTTATTAATCTGATGCAGTGTCCCACTACTGAATTTTTCCAGGACCTTTCTCAATCCCAATGTTTTTGGCTGGAGACGTCTCTCCGCTGTGTCTCCTGCCTCAGGCAGAGCAGCCCATACAGCTGTCAGTCAGCATCTTTGCGAGTGCATCACGAATGTGTGTGCACGATAACATCATGGCAAAGCTCTAGTGCAGTATCCATTTAATATTTAAAATGGATTGAACGTTGGAAAATCCCCTTTCCCCCAGACTATTTACTTGATCCTACCTGCACTGCTTATTTGCTTTTCCACAGGCTTTTGAACAAGTGAAAGAAATGTACTCTGAGGTGAAGAGAAGGATGGAGCAGAGCCCAGCTCTGGGGGAGCAGGGCAGCAGGGTGCAAAGCATAGACCTGGAGGCACAGGCTCTGTTTGAGGAAACTTTGGCCATGATGCTCAGGATGGAAAGTAAGGCTCTTTGTGAACTCAATGTAATCATCTTGCACACTGGGGAAGGGCTTTTGATTCCCAGCAGGATGAGGGGAAAGAAATTATGAGGAAGACAACATACTTTTGGGAGTGAGATGGTGCAGATTTGGGCTCCATCTGCAGATGCTGTGCCAGTAAACTCAGAATGTGCGAGGGTGTGTGGGTGACCGAGGAAGGGATGCCCTGCCTGCCATGCCAATGTGCCCATTTTCCTCCTCACTCTCACTTCCATTTTTAAGCATTCAAAAGTCATGGCTTTGTTTGAAGGGATCGTGTTGTTTTTATTTGAGGGGTAGAAGGGGGAATGCAGGAGGAGGAGGAGGGGGTATTTGTTTTCCTTGCCCCACCAGAGCTATGTAGGAGGGAAGTGGAGGCTCAGCCCAACCTGCTGCAGGGGTGGGTAATGGCTGTGATGCTGTTCTCCTGTCCCATCATCACATAACCCTTTCCTGCTCTCCTCAGCTTTAGAGGTGGAAATTCAGGAAAGCAACAAGGCCTTGATGTCCAAGTCGACCAGGCTGTTGGGCCTGGAGGAGCAGGTGGGAAGGATCCGGGATGCCATCAACAAGCGAGTCGCCTACTACGAGAGCTGCTCCTGAGCACCCTGCCCGCGCCCCAGCGGCTTTGCCTTCCTCCTCTGCAGACACTGACTTGTGTATTTATTCCCATTTTCTGGCTGGAGTTCTCATGTGCCTAATATCTCTACTTTTAGCAAATTGAGTTTCTGTACCTCTGGTACCTTCTGTACCTCTGGAAAAGAGCTGGACTGAGCAAAAGGAGCAACCCCTTGGAGAGGACTAACCTTGGCTGGACTGGCTGAAGCTGCCTGATGGTTGGAGGAATAAGGGGGAGAGACATCAGTCTTCCATTGCAAATAAAAACATGCCCGAAGCGGTTATTTCCAGAGGGCTTTATAAACTAAGACATTATTTCTTTTCCTGTTTTAGCCAATTCAAGCTCTTTTAGCTGAATTTCACTGTTCAAATTAAAACCTTTATGTGGGGCTTTTTAAAGCTCCTTATCTACACTGCAGTTAATCCTTAAAACTTGCCGTGGTTTCAGTGCTGCCCTCCTAGATCTTGCTTTGAAGAACCAGATCACAGAAATGGAGAATTTGACCTCCATCATATCCATACAACATACCTATGTTTATACAAAGAAGAGAAATGCTGTCTGATACTCAAAGGTGACCTCAAATGTCTTGTTTGACTTTCTGCCACAATCTGCTTATTTACCATGTAACGCTTTGCCAGAATAATACCAGAGGGAGCAGGTCTGCAGATGTGCGGGGAACGCTTTAGAAAGGACTTAATAGACCTTTTCCACATCAAATTTCTATGAATAACCAACAGGCACTTTACAAAACAAAACTCAGCTTTATTAAGCAAGTATTTATTGTGCAATTACAGACTTGGAAGCAGGAACTTTAGACTCTGATTGTTATCAGACATATGGAGGTTGCTAGCAGGTTGTCTCTGTGTTTGTAGCTGAAGTGAGAACTGCGCAGGCTGGGTGGCTGGTTGATGCTGAACTTCAGAGAGCTGAAGCCTGGGACTAACCAAAATCCAAGGAGTGGAGAGGATGCAGATTGTAAAAATAACTGAGCTGCCACTGAGTAAAACTCTGCATGGCTTTGTCTTAGAGGATTTACATTGTGCATTGCACTTATGATGCGTTGGAAAACTAAACAGTATAGAGTAAACAAAAGCTTACAGCATTGAGCGATGCCGTATGGATAATATACACGGAATATGCTAGCAGGAGCCTCAGGCTTTCCCTTGCTAAAGTGTCTTCTCCCAGCTCTAAGGATCCAGAAACACCCTGAGGTCACTGCATTGATAGATTCCTGGGACTAGTTCGTCACCAGTCGGTCGCTCCTCTCTGAGACGCTGCTGCCCGCCTGCTCCTGGCAGGACACAGCCTCCTTTCTTGCTTGCACTGTTGGTATCTGGCTTTGAAGTGCAGAAAAGAGTAAAACAGCCCTTCTGTTTCTGCAAGAGAGAGAATTTCAATTGAGGATTGAACTTTGTTTCACTAACCTGCTACCTTCAACGTGTGCTCTGGTAATAAGCAGTGGCCTGGGGTTGGGAAGAGCTTAGATCCCTTTGTGTGCCTTATTTATAAGGGTTATTACATGAGTGATCATTGGAAGGGACCTTTGTGGAGCCCATAGTAGATCTTACTGCATTTGTCTCTTCTATTAATCCTTTGTCTATTGCAATTCTGTTCATATAATCTCATCAGGAGAGAGTGTTATAGAAGATGATGGGATGTAGCTCACTGTGTAGCTTTTGTGGAGAACTGTGCTAGCATGTGCTCACCTTTGAGGCACGTTCTTTATTGCAGGATCTAACAGCACTCCTCACTGCTCATATATAACGTGGTGCAAATGATACCAATTTAGCTAGTGCAGAATTAATCCCAGCTATGATCAGACAGAATGAAACTTTCATGATTGTGCATTGCTCACCTACAAAGTGAACATCTCAATGTTCTGCTCTCTGGTAACAGAGCAACTTAAACTGACCTGCCCGGACCGAATCTGGGGAAGGGAACGGCCCTTCAGGCTGCAGAGATGTCCTGTCTACGCTTGGCCATGGCCCAGCAGCCTGTTGTCAGCCCTTTGCTCATGGTCACAGCTGAGACCCAGCTGAAAAGCCCTAATCCCAGCTGATGAAGCTGTTTGGTTCCACTGTGGAGTTTGATATGACAGGTCCATGCTTGGCTTCCTTTCACACGCTCCTTGGGCAACCCTGTTGTAATTCTACAAGTTGGATTCAGAGCGACTGGACTGGCCTTAATGGAAGCTGAAAGATGATTTCTTCCTTGAAAGATGGTTTAGTTAAGGCTTTTCCTGTTGCAAAAAAAACAGTGAGTCGATTTATTTCATGGACAGTCACTTTGCTATTTGTGCCTTTCCCTTTTTTAATGCCATAATGGGATTAATTAAAAGTGGCTGGTGAGGGGATTGCAGAGCACTTACCGCTGGCGATGTGGGGAGCCCGCTGGCTGCCTCCTCCTCACATGATCAAACACACTCCCGTTTGCCTGGTGCCACAGTGAGAAGAGTGTTTACCAGTTTTCATTGGAACAAGAACTTCTGATTTGAAATGACTGCTTGGAAATGGAAGGGGGGGGAAAAAAAGAGATAAATATCAATATTTACAATCATTCTGCAGGTGAATTGAAGTTGTGTTTTTAATATAAAGAGCATCAGGTGCTGAAAGCAGAGCTGGGTGTGAGTCAAGGCAGGGGCCAGGCACTCGGCACCAGCTGAGGCATTGGCAGCAGCAGCTTTAACCACAGGCAACTGCAGTTTCTGGAAAGCCAATGTGCTCAGGTCGATGGAGCGAGGCAGCCCAGCACTGCTGCCTCAGCCCACTGCGAGCTTTGCCATGCAGCCTGGGCAGCGTGCCTCACCTCATGCTCCTACAAGCATGGAAGACACTTGGCTGGGCACCGCTATCCAGCCAGTCCAAACGTTTGCTTTCTCCTTATTCCTCCCTTCTTTCTATCTCCACCCAGGGCTGGCACCTTAAGTGCCAGGCAGCTCCTTCCAGAGATGGTTATTCCCATGTACTTTGTTGGAAATCATGGCTGATGACTTGGGTACCTACTGGGATTTTGCAGATTTTTTAAGAAGCACTGTCTCAGAGCAGAAGGACATCTTTGTTTTCTCGTGGGCCATGCAGGCTGGACTGCAGCCACAAGATGTTCTGGTTGGTGGGCTGTAGCTCTCCGGCAGGACTGGGTTGCTGCTCGCAGGCAGTGATCCGTTCTCCGAGTGGTTTTGCACCTTTCCCCCTCTCATTCCTGGGTCTTGCTCCAGCTGAGTGGGAGGATTTGGATAACTCTGCGTGGGGACTGGAGGGAGTGATCTGTCCTTGTCTTTCTCTGGTGTGGCTGATGGGGTGGCCACGGTGGGTGTGTTGGGTCTGGATGCCTCTGAGACTTGTGTGACGGAGGGAGTGCTGTCAGCCGCTGTGTGACCGTTCATGTGGAGCTTCTTCATGTGATGCACGACGACTGCGGCGTTGAAGGCTCTCTGGGGAAGAAGACAAAAACCCTACAGTGAGCACCTAGTGAGACCAGGCTGGGTGGGTGCTGTGGGACCAACAGACTGTCTCCCTGAGGTGATCACACGTGCAAGGTGGGCAGCCCCATCCTGGTGAGCACTGAGTGGCTGTTTGCACAAGATGTGGAAAGTGGGACGTGCTCGTTCCTGGTGTAAACACCGCAGATTGAGTACAAACTGCAGATGCTTTTGAAGATTCCAGCCACTTTGACACGAGGAAATTGGGGGAACAGCTGTAAATTACCCTGCAGTGTGAAATGGAGGCGAGAGCTGAATTTTGAATGTAAGCATCTAAAAATGCTGTTGTACACGTGGTTCCTGTGGCATTCCTCGCTCCCCCTGAATTCTTACTAAAATTTTGATACAACTGAAGTACCAATTTATCTTCAAGGCTGAGGAAAAGCTTCCAAAAAAGATCTGCTGATGGTGCACCAATTTCACTCCCTCTGTATAAAAGGCAATTAATCCTTTTCCCCCTCTCCCCTTTCTTGGCAAGGCCACTACAGCACAATGGTTGTGGTAAATCTACCGGTATGCATTGCAGGAGGGAATATTGGTCCAAATACTCTATAAACAGTAACTGCATACAATTTTCAGGCACCTTTTGGAGGATCTCAGCTCTTGGGTGCTTCCCCACACAGCTGAAGCCTTGCTTATTGCTCCATGGCTGCAACTGGCGTTTGTTAGTGAAATGGCTCCAGGCTCCCCCCAGCAAAGCACTTACCTTCCATTTGCTCTTTGCAAAGTTCTTCTGAATCTGAGCGCTGACAGATGGGTATATGTCACGGTGAAGGGCTGTATTTCCATTAATCCTGCAGATGGGGAGAGAAGAAAATGGGCTCGTAGGCAGATGGCATTTGTAAGGCATTCCACATTCTGGAGGCAACTAACTGCTTTGTACGTTCAATCAGCAATAATTAAACCCAAAGGAGAAACAGCAACAAAATGTAACACAAACACACACTTCAAAGCTTGGAAAAGCTCGGGATGGGATTTCTTCTTTGCCACTGTTTATGGAGGCAAATATGCACAAATTGCATCTTTAATTATTCATCATTCTTTGCATGCACAAAAGAAACACCCAGGGCTACGCAGAGACAGTAAAATTAATAACAGGGGCTGGGGAGACACCCCCTGCTCTCAGCTACCCCCCAAAACATGGAGCTGGTAGATCCCCGTGGCCACCAGCTGCTGCTGGGACCCCAGTCCTCTTACCATGGGTGCCGCAGGGCTTCTTCACAGGTAAACCTCGTGTTCGGGTTTTTATCCAGCAAGTGTCTGATGAAATCCTTGGCTGTTTGAGAGGGTAGAAGAAGCAGAGAGAAAAGGTTATTTTCTCCTTGTTCTAAGATATGATCCTAATAGGACGTGGCAAACGCTGGTGGATAAACATCACAAAGGGCAGCCCCGAGAAGGAGGTGTTCCTACTGCTTCGTTATTCCATTAAAGGGAGATGTTTGTAGTGAAGGGCTCCAGATGAAAAAACACTAACTGGGAATGTACCAAACTTCACACTTAATTATGTGAATTTGGGTTGAATTATTCAGCTAAAAAATAACTCTAAAAAAAACCCATCAGAAAGTGTAAACTGAGCAGATTTAGAAGTTGCCCTAAAGAGCACTTACATCCCTCCCATTTTCTGTTTTTTTTTTGCAGGGAGGATTGCAGTATTTGTTATTAAGCCCTAACAAACCTCCTGCTAGTTTTGTCGGGATGTGTAAAGACTGATGTTCAAAATATGCTGCTAAGATGTTGCCTGCAGGCGAGCTCCACAAGTGGGTTAGTCTGGGGGAAGAGTGCAACGGTGGCTGACACAGCTCGCTGTGTTGCTGTAAGGAAATGTGACTTGATGGGAAGAAAAGAGGAAAAGAAAAAAAAACAAAAAACAACAAAACCAAAACCTCAAACCAGCAAAACAAGGTGGAAAAAAATCCTGGAGTTCCCCTGTTTCCAAGGGAAACCTAAGCCTGCTCTGAGCTCACTAATTGTGAAAATCAGAGTTACGTTAACAGAGGCTTCAGCTGAGGATGCTGCAATCCAGGCAGGATCCAGAGTACCCCAAACTGAGTGACTCAGTTGAACCCTCCATCCTTTCCCATCCTGCTGAGGCAAGCGCAGGGTGTTTGGGGGTGCTGGGGGCATGTGGGGGTTTGGCTGGTGCCTGTTGGGTCACAGCTGGATTGCAGCTTCTGGGAGGGAGCGTGATGCTTCCCAGCACTGGAGCTTTACCTGACTCGGAGATATCGTCCCAAAACGGAGACTCAAACTCGTAGTAGCCTTCTTTAATCTTTTCAAACAGTTTGGATTCGGTCTCTTCATAGAAAGGAGGATACCCACACAGCCTGGAAGAGAGCAGAGAGCCAGCAGTCCTTCAGCAATGCCATCCACAGGCTCCTCTGCAGCCCAGCCACCGCCAGCCAGTGAGTAACAGAGGAGGCTGCTCTATCCACCCAACTGTCCCTCACACCTCAGTGTATCGGGAAAGCTGCAGAAAAGAGTTAAAAACTGAACTACAGCAGCGAAAGGACAAAGCCGCAGCTGGTACATAACTGCCTGGAGTGGGAGGAAAGGAAACAAAAAGTACCGAGGAAGATGGAATGGTATTTGTAGGCAACTGAAAAAAAACAAAGCCTAGGAGGAGGCACATAATAGAGAAAATGTGATTCCTTTCATCTCCAGTACTCGCTTCCCCACATCCCTGTCATTTCTGTGCTTTACTGAATACACCACTGCTGCATTCCCGCAGCAAAATGGGAGGTCTGGTATCGCCTCCGCTTGCACTGCCCCTCTGCAGAGGCGAATGAAGTGATGGAGTTGGGAAAATCATGGAAATATAAGTGGGATGGTGTTTGCTCTTACTCACAGGATATAGGTGATGACTCCGATGGACCAGCAGTCTACAGCTTTGCTGTATGGTTTCTGGGCGAGGACTTCAGGGGCTGCAGAACAGCAAAACCACATGAAAATTCTGATCAATAATAAATTATCAGATACTGTGTAAAGCCGTAGTTTCTTGCATGCTTGACCTCTGAGGTGCCAGTGCAGAGAATCAGCCAGTAAGATCCCATTTACCAGCTGGACTGGGCTGGGATGTGCTTTTTGTGTCTATATTGACTAGAAAGAACCACTGACGATTCCTGCCTGCATCCTGAGGTGGTAACCACTGAGCTGTGGATCAAGCCAATGCAGTCTGGTGGACATTAAACAAAATCCCATTGTATTCAAATTATTTTTGTAATGTTTTCAACAAATACATGACTAATACTAAAATGTATTGCTCCTAAAATGATCCTTTTCTTTGCACTTTTAAACATTCTGGGATTTTGCAGTCCCTACATTTATTCATAATCCAGTCTTTGTGGTCCACACAGTGTATCTGTGGGTAGCATGTTGTTAACATAATTATGTATTTTTTTCCTCTCTATTAGGCAATGTATTCTACGTACACAACGTTTTTCCCCGACAGTCCACCAGCACAAGCCCATTCCTGATCCTTGGCTTACCAACATATCCCGGAGTCCCACAGGCAGTGGACATGATGCCGTTCTGTTCCATTTTAGACAAGCCAAAGTCTGTGATCATGATTTTGGAGTTCTCATCGGGAGTAAGGTAAAGAAGATTTTCAGGCTGTGAACACAGAGTGGTCAGAGGTTGAAGTTTATGGTAGAAAAATGGAAAGGAAGAACAGAAAGTCACGGGGCAGGGCAGGTAAAAGCTGCAGTCGTGTCAGCTCCCTGAGGCGCTGCCGTTGCTGAGGGACAGGTCTCACCTTCAGGTCTCGGTGAACTATTCCGTTTTCGTGGAGGTATTTCACTGCTGTCAGGACCTGGTGGATCACCACACTCGCGTCTTTCTCCGTGTAAACTCCTCGCTCCAAAATTCGGTCAAATAGCTCGCCCCCAGATACCCTGTGGAAATGGTAGTTCAGAAAGAAAAGAGCTGAAGAGAAAATGAACCAAAGCTAGCTGTGCTTTCATGTACGAGGCAGGAGAACTTTCTGATCCTTTTACAGCTCTGCCTACAGCAGAACCATTCCCTGGGCAGCAGCTTTTGTGAGGCTGAGGGGCCGATGGATGCTCTCGAGCGCAATTTCAGGGTGTCAGTAAGTGTTACTGGTGAATCTAGGGAATTTGGGAAAGGCTCCGAGGCAACTCCCGGCAGGTCTGAGCCACAGGCGCCCGGTTCCGCGGGCAGGACCATCTCCAGGCTCCACTACACGGGCGGGTGTGTGTTTTTCTGTGATTGCTTCCTTCAGCTAGATTTGCAAGTTGGCAGTAGCAGCCGGGTGCTCAGAGCTGATGCCCACAACGAGCTGCTTTCTCTGCTGACGTGTCGCCTGTTTTCATTTCTAGAAACCCTGCGTGGCACAGCTTTAATTAGAAATACTTCTGTCTCTGCCCTGCTAAACTGTGATGATTTAATTTGCATAAATAGATCTTGAGTTTGGTTTAAAAACTTGCTGCTAAAATGAGCATAGGCCAAGACAGCACGAGAAGTGTCCGGGTTAGGTCAAACCCTGCGGCTTTCATCTCGTTAGTGGGAAGTGATTGAGTGGCTCTTGTGTGGGGAGCTCGTCTATGTGGGTGCTGAAATACAGTGCATCACCCTGGTCCTGCCACTCTTCCTCCTCTGTGGCCCACCAAGAAGTGGCCCTGCTGGTACTTACAGCTGCATGACCAGGTAGAAGTGGGTTGTGCTCTCGTAAATATCTTCTAAACTCACAATGTTTTCATGCTTTATTCTGTAAAGATAAATGCGGGTCAGAAACAAACCTGGCGAGGACAAAGTGGCTTTTCAAGTGGAAAACCCAACAGTTGTCTTGCTTTAATCTCCGGTGGAAGTTCACTGGGCTGCTCTGCGGCTGATCTCGCTCGCCCTGCGTGGCAGAAGATCCTTGGCTGCAAACTCCCTTCAGAGCCCTGGGCACCAGCAGTGGAGGACCAGACCCTTCGGTTTTAAGCAGCTGCCTGCTCTGCATCGGGTGTGTTACTTGGACTGCAAAAGCATTAACTCTGGTTCTCCTTGCCCTGAGTCCTGCTCTGCTTCATCTATTTCCTTCCACACATCTGGGGCAGTACAGCTGTTGGGGTTACAAACCCAGCAGGGGGATGAGAGAAGAAACTTTACTAATCTACTAATTCACAGTAATATCTATATATTTTTTAAAAAGAAATACTTATTTCTTTATATTATTCTTGCTGTAGAGCCGCACATCTTGGGAAAGGACATTTGTTCTACTTTACAATGTGTATGTACTCACTTTTTCAACACTGCTATTTCATTCTCCAAGTTGCTCTCCCTCGTGAGAGGAGACTTCTTGATGCATTTCAGAGCAAAGAGCTTGCCAGTGCTTCTTTGCTTCACTAGAAAAACTTCTGAAAAGGCACCTCTGCAGAAAGGAGAAGTTGTATTTTAGTAGATGCTGCTGCTGAGAACTGTGGGGATAGTTACAGACAGAAAGAGAAAATAGCAAGAAAAACCAATGTGGTAGTAATGTAACTCTAAGTGGATGCTGATTGTAAAGCCAGAACTACACCTCCAGCAGTCTCAAACTTAGGCTATTCAATGCAAGATTATGCAATATGTAGAAAAACCCCACAATTTTGTCTCTTTATAGAGAGAAGGTGATTTTTGCATAGTTCATTGTGAAGCTGTGTTGAGGTAGTTGGACAAAAAAGCTCCCTGCAATGAAACTAAATCACATACTTCAGGACTGTCTGGAGACAGTTGTGTTGCAGTTGGGGTATATCAACCAATGTTCTGTATCTAAAGTGCAAAATAGCTTGATAAACTCAGTTAATATTTCTGTTCAGTGTCTAATGTGTTTTCCTTTCTGCAGAGACTGCTAATACCTGTGTACCCTTAGTGACAAAGTGACAGTGAACATCTTGTACGTCCCCAGTAAGAGTTCAGCCCAGTGCAGTGATGAGCAGGTATTTATAACACGCCTAAAGCTCACAATCCTGTTAAAGGTTTGCCTTGGGCAGCTGAACACGTGTCTCGGGGTAGTGACAGTGCACACTTTGCCAGGTCAGTCCTCAGTAATCCTCATCAAATGAGCAACAGATTAATTGATGGCAGTTAAATGGAACTGAGTCCACAAAGCCCTGTGGGGAGCTGGAGGGCAGAGTGAGGACGGTGAGCGCCGTGGAAGCACCTCCTTGGTTGGGATGCTGTTGCAGCAAACCCAGTAAATGAGGGCAGAAAACCTCCTGTGATCCACTAAACAAAGAATCCAGCACACTGTGCAGATAGATGGGCTGAGCACGGAGCTGTACCCATCTGGCACATGGCACTTGGCTCGTGTGTCTTTGTTAGAGAGCAGTAGCCCAGCAATGATGCAGGGTGGGAACCCAAGGCAGCTCCTCACTCAGCTCTGCCCTCCTCCTCCTCCAGCGAGCCCCTGAGTGCTGCCAAAAAATGGGCAAGACCACTGGGGCTGTGAGGAGCTGGGCTCTGCCAGGACCAGGTCCTAGAAAGAGTGAGGGATTCCTTTTTAAAAAGTAACAAAAAAAAAACCCCAAAGAAAAAGAAAAAAACCCCATAGATTTTTGGGAAGGCATCCCAAGAGATGAATTCAAATCTTTGTTTCACTTAGTAAACTGGATGCAATGGTCTTCTCTCTTCTGGCCTAAAAAGCAGTTGGTCTTGAGACCTTTTCCTTGTTTCACACATTTTTCTCCTTTTATCTGTATGAGCTCTAAAGGCTGTTTTGTGAATTGCCTTTCAAGTTCCTGAGAACAATCAGGGAACAGGCAGGGATGTCCTCACCGAGGTCCCTGATCCCACAGTTGTGGATGCTGGGGGAAGGTGGTGATAAATTTCCAGGTAGTTTTAGGTCCCAGATCTTAATTTTTATTCTTTGGCTAGCTGAAGTGGCGCATGTGGAAAAAATCCCAATTTCTAATGCTAAATTTTCCTATTAATGTAATAGTAGGAAATGAACAACCTACAAATCAGATGCTGGGGCATCTGTTCTATATATCTGTCCCAAACAGTTTATAATAATTATGCTCCTTATTAAAAAATGAATCAACAAGTTGGCTAGCAGAGAACAAAGCTTTTTCTAACCTCATTCCTTTAGAGAAAGCTGCTGGATAATTTAACTGATTTCTGAGGCTGACCTGGAACAGGATAATTTAAAATGTTGCCCAGCTCTGGAGAAGTTGTTTTTTTGGAGCTTTGCTGTGGGTTCTGAAGTCACAGAAAATTTGGCTGTGACAGAACTTGCTGGTGGAGGTAATTCAATTCCTCCTCCGCCACCTTGGGAATGTTTTCTTGTCTCATTCGCATGAATAGGCAAATTAAGCTGTTAACTCACAGAGAAGTATTGTGCAACTTGAACATCCCTGTTCTTGTTTCATCCCTCAACTGAGTCAGGGTTTATGAGCTAAATATACGACTTATTATTATAATACCTCTTCCAGAGCCATCCCTTGACCTTGCTT
>NW_010336323.1:261079-264141 GCF_000700745.2 Antrostomus carolinensis | reverse complement strand
ACTGAACTAAACTGCCGCTCAGGTTTAGAGGGAAAGGAGGAATGGGCAGAGCTGACCCGGAGCTGGGAGGGAGCAGCTGTGGGGCTGCTCAGCAAGGGTGAGCTGTGAATCAGAGTCCCCACAGCAGCGATGGGCACCCACCCCTCACCTGGAGAGCAGTGCCCATCTCAGAGGGAACCACTTTCCTCTGACATGGGCCAATGCCAGGAAGGGATTACTGCCCTGGGCTGGGAGGCTGGTATCTAGAGGTGGCTCTGTCTGGTGAGGAGCTGTGGTACTTACGATCCCAGGGATTCCATGAAAATGAATGTTTTCCGGATGTTGTTTGTCTGTTTCTTCCAGGAATTGCTGTCGTCCTCTTCCTTGCGACCCATGTCCTCCAGAGCGGAAGCAGGGAACACTGTGAGGAGGAGGAGAGAGGTGAGTGATGTGGCAGGTGCTCACATGAAGAACAGGATTACCCAGGAGCTAGCTGCCTTCAGCACACTGTGAATGGTGTTTGCTTGGTCAGAGGAGTCAGAATTTTCAAGTGTGTGAAATTTTGAATTTCCTTTGCTTCCCACAGACTTCTGACCGTGTCCCTGCCCTTAGGTCCCGCTCCAGCCATCAGTGCAGTGTCATACCAGATCTGCTGGGTAGGAGCTGGTGACCACATGGTAACACTCTCTTGTCAGTATAGTTGTTTAGTGCAATTACAAATGTTTATATTATGCTTCATATTTAGTGGTTAAAAAAGTCCTGTTGAGTGGTTACTAATTTTAACTAAAGCATCCGTGACTTAATGGATTAAAAGTTAGGTACATCTAGTGATGGAGACGGATTATAGCTGAGCTGCTTTATCGCTCAAATAATAAATAAAGAGCTCACGACTGCAGGGAGGGGAACGGATAGAAAACATTTTGTTGATCTGTCTTGTACAGTTTGTGCCGCTGTCATCTCTAAATTCTGTTAATTGACAGATTGCTTTTCCTCTGAGTCACAACCTTCCCATTGCCTTTTTCTCGCAGGGCTGCGATGCCACGGTGCTGGCTGGTGAGAGGCCACTGACACGGTGAAGTGGAGCCCAGTTTTTGGTGCCCTGTCCTGATGGTGTGTCCCTGTGCCGCAGATGTGGGGTCCTCACCTGCAGCCCCTCGCTTGGCAGCTCACAGAAAATGCAGTTTTCTGGAGTCACCCCGGGCGCGTTATCGGCGCCGGATGATGTAACCACAGGAGATCTGTCGGCAAAGGCAGCCGCGGGGCTCCCGGCTGCTCCGTGCATCTGAAACACGTGCTGGGGCTCCCAGGCAGCTTGACCTTGGTCAGGTCCCAGTCCCTCACCGCTAAGCTCTTTAGAGCCAGGACTGGACAGCACGGCCCTAATACAGAAAGTAACGCTGTCAGCCCCGGGGGAGCTCACCGGAGCGGCGGGAGAATCGGACAGAGCTTGCACAAGGTCTGGGAGGTGTGAAATGTTACACAAACACCTAAGCACCCTTAATGAGATCAGGTCTAACGTTACAGAACTGGATGTACGCTGGAAGGTGAAAAAGAATCCCTGAGACTAGAAAAAAATAATAAAAAAATGGCTTGTTCATACTATCAGGATACAAAAGAAATGCACTTAAAATATCCCCGGGCAGCAGGGGCTCGGGTGCCGACAGCAGCACCCCTGGCATGTGGAGTGTCCCCTTGGCATGTGGAGCATCACACATCTGGAGAACAGGAACGGCTGCCCCAGAGCCTGAGACACAGCTGAGCCTTTGAAAAGACAAACCACAATCTTTTTGTGTAAAAAAATAAATAGGCATTTGGTAAAGGTGGAAGTATTAAAGCAAAGAAAAAACTGAAAAATCTTGTTTCATGGCAGCCAGCTTAGATGTTGAATTTCTCCTGAACCTAGTTGATCTTCTTAATTAGCATGGTTTCAGGGTTTTGAGCTCCTTGACACAATTTTGTAAAGGTTAATTTAACATCATTGAAAACAGAATTGACTCAATTGTGAAGAGCTGAAGGCTTCAGTCCATAAAATCACCAAAGGCCAGCGTGCACTTGGCCTTTATTTACCTTCTGGATTCTCATACACGTGTAACTCCTAGAAATACAACTCCCTATACAAACCAGCCATATCTTGCTGTTTAGAATCAGTGAAGATCTGAAGTTCTTCACAAAAATGCTAAATCAATTAGCAGAAACCTTTCTGACAACATTTTGAGCCTCAAAAGGAAGCTTTCATTTGCAGTCCTCCATCCATCCCACCCGCTCCAGTCTCTACACGACTGGAACGTCAACAAGAGAATCATCAGCAGAGACATTCAGCTGCTGGGGGAAGGTGAGTTTTATCCACTTTACATAAATATCAAATGTATGATGTCAGTGTGGTGTTGAATGACGGGTAAAATTCAAATGACCTCTCTTGTTTCTTTCCCATCCTACTGTCAAACAAAGAATGTGAAGTTAAAAAAACCCAATTAGGTCAGCCTGGCCCCAGGGACAGACAGTATTTTAGTCTCTGTTGCTGTGCAGCCCCGTTGGCAGGAGCTCTTTGGGGGCAGCCCCAGAGCAGTGCGGTGCAGAGAAATCCCTCTGGACCGTGCTCCAGGTGCCGGGGCAGAGGTGACAGTGGGGCTTCTGTGAATTTGGCCCATTCGAGCCCAAATGTCAAATTTGCTCAACATTTCCTTATTTAAGCTCAATTCCCTTACTATTCTCACATTTAATTCCCGAGGAGTTCAACAAGTTTGGTTTTTTGTTTTTTTTTTTAATGGATTTTGCTTCTAAAGGAAGGTAGTGTTGTGTTTTCTTCAGTCTCCTGTGAATCATCTCTTCATCTTATAGTTCCTCCTTCTGCCGCTCTCTGCGCGGCATTTGGTTTTGCTGCTGTATTTAAGCTCAATTCCCTTACTATTCTCACATTTAATTCCCGAGGAGTTCAACAAGTTTGGTTTTTTGTTTTTTTTTTTAATGGATTTTGCTTCTAAAGGAAGGTAGTGTTGTGTTTTCTTCAGTCTCCTGTGAATCATCTCTTCATCTTATAGTTCCTCCTTCTGCCGCTCTCTGCGCGGCATTTGGTTTTGCTGCTG
>NW_010336323.1:244911-261039 GCF_000700745.2 Antrostomus carolinensis | reverse complement strand
CACGTGTATTTGATTTCCTGCTTTCTCAGTTTTTCTGTGCCATCACGAGCAAGTCATTTCCTGCCTCCCTTCGCCTTTCTGCGAGGAAGGGGAGTAACTGCTGCTATTTTGAGAGCAAAATAATGAAACGTTTGAATTGCCTGAAATGTAAAGCTGCATATGTGCTGGGTGATGAATGTGTGCCCACCTTCCTCACGCTGGATCACGTTATCCTCAGTACTTTTTCCTCTTTACACAGGAAGGTATTTGGGAAGGGGTTTGGTGCAGGAGGCAGGTGCCTCGGTCCAGCCGTGGTGCTGGGATAACAGGACCTGTGCCTTTCCCGCTGCAGGCTCTGGGAACTCGCCTCAACTTTGTCTCTCAGTCTGGTTAAGCCACTTGTTGCACTTCACAGCAGTTTGTGACAATGCAGCATCTGATATATTTGTTGTCTGGTTTTTGCTGTTTATTCAGGCTCTCACCCAACAGCATCCTGGCCTTTCTCAGTGCTCGTACACAGCGTGTGGGCAAACAGGGTGGAATGTATCTACTCACTTAGTTGAAGCATCTTTATTTTCCTCAGGAAGAGAAAAAATGTCACCACAAAAGTTGGGCAAACACGTTTTGTGCTTGGGCTGGCAGGTTTTCCTGCCGTGTCATGTGTCCCTTTGCACGCTTCCATCACACTCCTGACCCACATCGCTTGTCAGATCCATCCTGACACCCCCTTCCCATGTCCATCATCCCCTCGCTTGGGGGGATGTTTTGCAGCCACAGCAGTGGGGTGCATGGATGGAGAATGGGGCAGGGGACACCCAATATGCACTTGAAAAATGCCTTATTTTAAACACCTCATCTAGAGAAGGAGCTGTTTGCCCATTCACCTTGTGATGGTGAAAGAAGAGTAGTGTGTTAAGCTCCCATAAAAAAATAGAAATGCTCATTAATTAATGTAGGTAAAGATCTTTAGAGATTAAAACGAGGTTCATAACATCGCTTTAATTTGTTTAGCCTCTGTCTCCCCCATCGTAGAAAATTAAGCAATATGCAGGACTTCAATCTGATGAGTATATGCTAAAAGTAGTCAGTAGTTTCAATATTAATGTCTAACCTTTAGGCTCTTCTACAGACTAAGTCAATAAACGCGACTGCTGCTGTACTCCGTCTGATCCAGCAAATGACACATCGTTGCTTAGAATGTAATGAGTGTTATTATGACCTTGCTTAAATATTTCCTGAAGAAATTTGTTCCACTTTCATATCTCACAGTAACAAATCCATCTGCAGACAGACACTCTGCTCCTGAATGGATATACTGCATTAGCAAAATTATTGTAAGGCATGATTAATAGTCTTGTGACAAAGTTACGTGTGGAGGGGGAAGATACGTGCTGCTTTCATGATTTTGCCTTTAGAATTAGAAAGAAGTTTACAGAAAACAAGGAGGAGAGAAAAGTCAAAGGGCTTTGCTTTAAAAAAATACACCAAAATAAGCAATCTGAATGAATTAACTGCCAGGCCAGCCTCTGTGCTCAGGGACAAAAGAGAAGAAATTGAAAACAGGAGCTTGCTGTTAAAAACAAATCCACATCAAACATCTTGTATTCATCCTACTGCTCCATCAATTCAAAAGCAGTGTGTTAACTTAGTAGTCCATAACGAGCACTTGCAAAAATCACATTTCTCATTATAAATATTTCAGATTCCTCAACATACTTTTGAAGTAAAATGTCAGCAGGCAGCTTTCTATGAAATTGCTAAATACAACGTGAGTGCTGTAGGATACCAGACTAACAGAGAGGTCCTCCAGGAAAATTCCTGTTCTAAATAAAATTCATCTTTAAAAATGGTTAGCCACAATCCCACCTGCTCCACTGCACAGAATGGACAGCAAAAGCAAACGCCTATGAAATAAATCATATTTCACTTACCCAAGTCAGCACAAACAAAGCAACTCCTGTTGGCAGCTCCTCCGGCTCGGCTCCCGCGGTCTGCGGGGATTAGAGCTGCCTGGGCGCTCGCGGCAGCGGGGAGGAGGAGATGGCTCTGCTGTGATGGTAACCAGGCAGCTCTTTGCCAGAGTGAACTGTCACCAGCACGAAGGAGCTGCCCGTGGGTGTGGGGGTGTGTGTGTGTGTGCACGTCACCGTCAGTAACGGCAGCGGCACCTGCCCGCGCCGACATGGGAACCCCAGCCCGGGATGGATGCGGCTGCTCGGCTGCTGGGAGAGATGGTGCACGGCAGCAGCACTCAGTCTGGTATTGACATATTCCCGGGTGGAATGCAAATATTATTTGCCTTAATCAAACAAATGATTTATTGGGATTTTAAAAAATGCCCTATTTTCTTTTGTATGACGTTGGGAGTACTATGGGGAGGAGGAGGACCAGAGCGGGACAGGGTTTCCCGCCTGGATGCTCCAGCACCTCCGTCCTCTCATCTCCACCACTGGGAAGGTGACACTCTCCACCATTTTTAGATGGGCACAAAACCATGGAGAAAAATCATTGCAGCAGAGATTAATCTCCATCACCTGAGTTTTGGACTATTTTAATCCACACAATGGCTCTATTTTGCTTTTCAAAACCCTCTCCGTGTGTGCCTTCCCAAGAAGCACAGCACAGCACATATGAATATAGGAAATATTAATAATTCTTTGAACCTTCTCTGTAGTGTAGGATTTTTAGAGATGGCAATAACAACTTTACTGACTGCACTCTCAGTTGATTTACACTGCCATCTAGAATAATGCGTGAGGAACGTACACTTCATTGCAAAGTTTAGTTTTATATGAGGAATAAATCAGCTCTGAGGCAATACTAGAAAATCACATTATTTTTCTTAATACTTTTTTCTTCAGTAGCACAGTTCCAGCGAAGGCAGTTTGGTATTCTTCATTTTTTTTTGCTGGCCAGGCTCCATCATGTGAACTCCACAGTTGTGGGGGATTTTGGTCAGAATTTCTGGATGTGGATTTGAATGCTGAGGTTTCCTGTAGTGCCAGATTTTGGTGGAATTTGCACTGATCTGATCTTGAAACCCATGTAAAGCTTCATCTGTTCCTCCCTTTAACGTGTGCCTGCAGAGCTGGGTGCTCCTGGCCAGGGGCTGCTCTGCCCACGGAGCCTCGGGACAGACCTGGGGTGAGCAAGGGGCTGCCCACTTCTGCCTCTTGCTTTTTCATTCCCATCTAATTAATTCCACTTTTAATACACAAACCCAATGTAATGCTATTAGGATTGTCATCTTTGTCATATTCAGTTCTCAGCTTATTTCTTATTATTTTATAAGATTTTGGGTTTTCTTATCAACTTCCTCTAGAGTTCTTTTACTTTCTCACAAGCTATCAGCAATCTTACTGTAACTAGAAATTTAATAGCTGCAGTTAAAACTTGTGTTGTCAGATAACCCAGCAGCGAGGGACAGCCTGGACCAGGGAGGGCATTTTGGGATGGATGCAGCTGAAGGAACCTGTGTACCCGCAGCAGAGCCCAGCACCACTGGCGAGGAGGCTGGTGGACGTGCACACGGAGGGGCAGGAGGAAAGCACCAAACCTTTTATTTAAATAGTTTCACTATGATCATAATTCTCAATATTGTGCTAATAAGGGGCACAAATTGCTGTCTGTGCATGAGCATCCATCTTCCCCCCGACGCTGGTGTCTGACCCCGGGGTTTGTTTGCTTTGCGCTCGCTGGCCCTGTGCGAGCCAGGCTGGGTTCCTTGTAGGCTGATTAAGGGGAAATGAAATTAAAGAGGACACGATTCACAATAATGCGATTGCTCTGGGAGAAATTGAAGGCAGAGATAATGAGAACAAAAGGGAAGCGTTTACTGTGTGGAGTTTGTGTGGTGTTATTAGTTGTGTTGAGAAGGAGATGGCTGCGATAAACCCGAGTGGGTCCGCCTGCCTTGTCTTGCTCTTGTAGCACTTGCTGTAAACCTCTTACAGGTCTTACAGAAAGAACGTGAGTGCAGCAGGGTGATGTTGGACCAGCCACTGGTTAGAAGCAGGAAAAAACTTGCCTGAAAAAAACAAAGTAGAGTAGGGCTCTTCAGTGTGGGAGAGCTGCAACGTTCCCCGCGTCACCAGTGTTCAGAGTTTGGCTTTCAGAAACACGGTGAGGGTGATGTTGGACCAGCCACTGGTTAGAAGCAGGAAAAAACTTGCCTGAAAAAAACAAAGTAGAGTAGGGCTCTTCAGTGTGGGAGAGCTGCAACGTTCCCCGCGTCACCAGTGTTCAGAGTTTGGCTTTCAGAAACACGGTGAGAAAAACACAACCGAGCAGGTGGGAGTGAGAGGGATGTTCCCTCTGTGGAAAGGATCAGTCGAGATGGTGGCTCTCGACCTTGCCTGATAGAAATCTGGGACATCAGGCACTTCAGTTCAGGGACTTTTGCTGAGCTCTCAATGGGCTGGAGTTAAAACGGCAGTTATTAACCAAAGGCACTCGGAGCAGGCAACAATCGAGTTTTTAACGGCATGAATCAGAAGTGAGGAGGTGTGATGGAAACCAACAGCACAATGTGCAAATTCCAGCAGCCCCTTTGCAGAGGTGTTTGAAAGGCACCATTTGCCCCGGCCCTGCAAAGGAGATTTTAAAGAAAATCACGTCTAATCACTGATCCTGGTCCTGGGTGGTGTTCATTAGACAATGCCAGAGAGGTTTGCCATGGAAATGAATAAAATAGTGGGATTTAGCTCAGGTATCATCTGGTGAGAAGGGCCATGGAACAAGAAATGAGAAAATATGTCCTGAGAACTCTCAGTGAGAGGGCAAACAGGGCAGCAGGACCGCTGCTCAGGAGGTGTGTGCACAGGAGTTTTGAGATGTGACACTGACTGTAAAGCGAATACAAAGAACTGGTGCTGGTAATGTCAGGGTTTTCCAGGAGCTTGACTCACGGGATGTAAATCCTCAGGCCCAGCAGCACCAGGACACGCTGAGGGCTGTGACAGCCTTGTCACCTTGTCCCCATCACTTGGCTGCAGCATCCCAGGAGCTCGCAGGCTGGTGCCAGCAGAGAGCACTGCAGCACAGCCAATGAAAACATCATCAACTTGGGAGCAAAAATACATGAATTAGGACTTTTCCAAGCAATGCAGCTGGGATATCTGAGTGGGTGGTCACGGGAAGGTGTTATTCTAGATGAGCTCCTTGAAATAACGTGCAGTTCAATAACACGTTCCTCTCAAGTGCAATCTGTAAGCGTTATTTTCTTTCCTTTGTTGCCTTAAAACAGACACTGACTGCAAAGCCAGGAGGTTCCTTCATTTATAGCTTGATTGGGAGTGAGTTGATGTGGAGCTGGGTGCTGCTGCTTTGAATCTAATTCTATACTGTCTCTGTTGGAAGGTGTTGCTCTTTTCTATAGGTTATTTTTATAAATAAAGTGGTTAAATTGGTAACTGAATTACCCGAAGAACTCAGCTACAGGTTCTGCACGTTCTTCTTAACCTGGTAATTATGGTCCTGAGAACTAAGTGGTAACCATTCATTTAAAAATGGTAAAGAATCATGTAATTAGCTTCTGATAGGCATGCCCTGTGAATTAAGCTGTTCAGTGGTATGTTTACTGTACAGCTTGATTATCTGTCCCTAAATAATTCCAGCTAGCACGTCTCTCATATTGTTGTTTTTATAGAAAACTGTCTTTCTGGGATGTGTCCTGACCCACTGTACAAACCACCATCCCAAAACTTACAACCCCACCGTGACCTCAAGATGAAACATTGTGGGTTTGGGTTTGAGACTGAATTTCTTCAATGGAAAGTGACTGCTTTTAAATCACATGTAGTCTGTATTGCACAATGATAGTCCACGTGAGATACACTGGATCATGCCCCCAGATGCTCAACCATCCTGCTTGTCGGCTTCCAGCCCCGCGTTCCTGCTCTGCACAGCTCCTGCCGTGGAGTGCATTTCCCAAGTCGATAGTTCGTACTCAGACTTGACTAATAGGAAGTAGCAGCTAATTAGGAACCTAAAAGGGCCTTTCATTAGCTTTTTGAAAAATTAAGTACTAATTATGTAGGTTTGAATAGATGTTTACTCGAGGGGTTAATTATGCAGCCAGAAAAAGCCAAACTTAGTTCTGTGCATCTGGGCAGGAGAGGCTCAGGAAATCCCGGTGGCTGGTGATGCCTGTGAAGCCTGGAGAAGTTCATCCTGTCCAACTGCTGCTGTGACCTCTTGTCTCTTTGAACAGCACAGAGGGAGTGACCATCTCTTGCTGGAAAGATGGAGATAACTGATGCAAAGTACAGACAGGGACAGCCCAGGTCCGTGTTCCACTTGATTTCATGTGCCCTTACCACAGCAGTGCTGGGGAGGTACCGAGGGCTGGTCCCACAGCATCCTCTCAAAGTCACCAAAAGACTTTACCAAAAGCAATTTTTCTTTGTCTGCTTATTACTGTGTGCAGTAAATAATGAAGGAGATAATGGTATTGTAGAATCTGGCTTAAAGAATCCACTTAGATTCTTCTGGGCTCGACTCATACAGGACTATGTGTGTTTCTGTTAAGATTTTTTTCCTTTTGGGCCAGATAGCAGCTTCAAATCACTTTTTCTATTTTATTTGTGATTACAAGGGCAAGAACAAGAAGGAAAAAACCCCTCCTGTAAGTGATACACCTTGTGCTCTCCTGTGTGGTATGATGGCATTCCAGATATTTTTAATGAGTGGCGTCTGCAGCAAAATTGCTGTATAAACTGATTTAAACTGGGCTCACTATTGCTGCTTCTCTGGGGCTTCACAGCAAGTTTTAAATAATGTGGGACCAGACCATGGACTGAAAGGAACTGTCATCCACTGGGGAGAGGGAGCAGCTCACAGCTCGGCGAGGCGGGACGCGAGGGCTAATTTTTGCAGGAGCAGGAGTGTTTGTTTTGCTTTGTGAGTGATGACAAGTCAGCAAACAAGATCTGAATTTCACATCTGCTCCAAAGACTTCTCTTAATCTCTGTAAGTAGCCAAAACATATCAGGAGTTGGTAAGACAACATGTCTGATGGATTTATGCTTTTTTTTCCATCAGCTTGCTGAGAAGTGGAAGGTAGATGACAAAACATTTCATAAGCAGTCACAGAGTCCATCTCTGGGCGTGTGGGAGTACTGATAAAAGCCGGCTTCGCCTGAAATTGCAAACTGCACTTTAGTACCCTCGCTGGGAGCTCTGTGACATTGTCACAGAATCACAGAATGTTGGGGATTGGAAGGGACCTCAAAAGATCATCCAGTCCAATCCCCCTGCCAGAGCAGGAACCTAAATGAGATTGCACAGGAAGGCGTCCAGGCAGGTTTTGAATGTCTCCAGAGAAGGAGACTCCACACCCTCCCTGGGCAGCCTGTCCCAGGGCTCTGGCACCCTCACTGTAAAGAAGTTTCTTCTCAAGTTGAAGCAGAACCTCCTGTGTTCCAGCTCACACCCATTGCCCCTTGTCCTACCATTGGGCATCACTGAGAAGAGCCTGGCTCCATCCTCCTGACATTGGCCCTTAACATATTTATAAACATTAATGGGGTCACCCCTCAGTCTCCTCTTCTCCAAGCTAAAGAGCCCCAGCTCCCTCAGCCTTTCCTCAGCAGGGAGATCCTCCACTCCCTTAACCATCTTGGTGGCTCTGTGCTGGACCCTCTCCAGCAGTTCCCTGTCCTGACCAGAGACAGAGTTTAGTACAATTTCCTGAGGTGCTGTTACTCATAATGGGCCGTTACCCCGATTTGGTGATGTTTGGAGAAATTCTTATCTGCCTGGATCCTGTTAGATGTAATTATTCAGAATATCTGTTTTCTGACCATTTGGAAATAGCTGTGGGATGGCTGCTGGCAGCTAACACGTCTGCTATGACACAGGGAATATATCCAGACCTATTTGAATAATCTTTTCTCTGTTCTGTTTAAAGAGATGGCAGATATCTTTATGGGTAAATAGACTCCCTTCCAGGTACTCTGTCATCTTTAGACATACCATGCAGTTCGTTATAGCAGCACTAAATCAAAAACACTCCTTGTCAGAAGGAACCTTCCCACCTCCTTCCTATGAAATGTGACAGTGTACATGGCAGATAATGGCTTTCAGGTGACCTGTGGGTCCATCTCAGCTGCACCGTCTAAGTGGGTAATTGTCATGGTGACATAGTCTCTTTTTTTTTTCCCCCAGATGTAAAAGTTTTCTGAGCACAGTAGAGAATAAGGCTAGAATAGCTGAGTAAAGAAATGGATAAATTACTCAAATACGTGCTGAATGTCCCTGGGATTTTGTGTGCTGCGAAGGAAAACTACAGGAGGTGATGAGGGAACAGAGCCGACGTGCCCGGGGAGCTGTGAGCTGTCAGCAGACAGACCAGCACACCCCTGGGTTTGCAGCCTTTATTTAGCAAAACCATTTTTGCAGTTGTTTTTGGCAGGGGTGGTTTCCAAACATGCCTGTGGTGGGGTGTTCCCTCTCTGACACCCCTCGGGTCCCCTTGTCCCGCGTGGGCACACACGTACGGACATCATGGACTGTGTGGCAGTGATGAAAGAGGTGCTGAGATATTAATGTGGTGAAAATGATTCCTTATTATTAAGGTGTAAAAGCAAGTCAAGCTGCCTAGCAGCCAAATGGAAGAAGGTGATTTTTAAGTCAAATTTTCCCAGTCTCAAACATCCAGGTATTTACTAGAATTTTCTTTAGCCAGCCTGGCAATGAGTGAGTTGTCCCTCAATGAATGATATAAAGTTTGATTTAGGGTACAGTGATGAACATAAACCCCAGAGTTAGAGTGCTGCAGGTATGTTCCTTAGCCCAGCCTTTTGCCAAGGATTTTTCATATAAGACCAGAATTATGATAACACTTAAAACTGGTATGAAAAGTGCTCTGGCTTGTAACCTCTGGGATTTACATTGATGGGTTTTGTACCAGAGCCACCTCCCTCCTCATAAAGCTGCACATCAGCTTTGAGATGCCAGACAAGAGACCACCTGCCTTTCTCCTGATTTATGACCAGAGTCATCTGGTGCCATTTGAGTCCTCCCAGTATGAAACCATTCATTATTTATATTGTGAAGAACTAGAAATAGCTGTCAGGTGTCTGTTTTCAGGCTGGCATTGGCAGAGAGGAACGCAGGGTATTCGGAGCATCCCTACCAACATGCAAGATGTAAAAGAGAAACTGCCTCGAGGCCTCCTTAGAAGGAGCAAAATGAGGAATGGAAGTGTGGGGAGACCCACATCCTGCTTACCACCCCCCGAATGCTCACAAACAGCTCTAGAGAGCATGGGGAGGACTTAGTATTTCTGCTTAAACCGGTCTGTGTGGTTTGAGCCCCACTGATGTTGATCTGGGAGGTTCTCCTGACTTTAAACAGCTATTTTGGTTTTGCTTGGTTAATAGATTTCTTGTCTTATTGTTTTACAGCTTAAGGTTTCACTTCAAGCTTCTGGTTCATAATAATCTCACAGCTCAAGCTGCAGCAAGAGCAGTGAGCATCTCTCACAAGGAGATGGGAGGAAATCACAAAAAGAGCTTAAGTACGTGATGGTGATGGTGATGGCACAGCAGAGCCACCACCACACAAGGTGAAGGTGGATTTAATCTGAAAGCTTCATGGTTACAGCATCAGATTTTGTATTTCTTGTGTGCATGTGGGTGATTTGATCAATGCTGCCTTCTCTTGAGTTACAGTGTAAAACCAGATTTGGAAAAAAAGAAAGGCGAAAGGACAGGCAGGATGGGAGCTGGAAGGAGGCATGGGATTCAGAGCCAGGAAAACCCAGCATCTTAGGAAAAGGCGGTCCTTTTGGAAAAGAAAGGTCTCTGTAGATGCAAATGCAGACTTGAAATCATTCTCACATGCTGTTTCACTGAATTAAAATGTTAATATTTTCTGTAGATAATTAATAGAGAAGCAGATGAACAGCAAAGACCAGTCTACCAGATACTTCCTAGCAAAGCATTTTCTCCTTATTATTTTCTGTTGCTTTCCTACTCTGTGTAAAAAACCATGGCCAACCACATATGATATATTAGTGCAGATCGCTGCCAGCGTGGGGAGCCAAACAGTGAGTATCCTGGAGGAGGCAGATGCCAGCTCCTCGGGGGACAAGAGGGCACTTGCCAAAAGGAAGATAGTTTCTAGAACTTACTGCTGCATTTGCAGAGATGGCCCAAAATGGTCTGTCCAGGCATCTCACTAGGATGAAAATTATTTATTTGTCTTTTTTTTTTTACTTTGTGTTCTTATTCAGCACAAAATGCTTCTTATTTGCTCTATGAAACCCAAATGAAGAGTGTTACCAGCACTGGGTGCCCCAGGCACCACGGGACATGGGATTTGTGGTTTTTACCAGCGTTTCAGTCCTGCCGAGCAGCTGCACTCGACGCTGCTGTTGGCAGGATGACACAGTTCAGTTTAGGTGACCTTTAATTGCTGCCCTTTCCTCTTCATCATCTTTTTAAGGTATTTTGGATGTACCTGTGGCAGACAGTGACGATTCCCTGGGAACTGCTCCCTGGGTACCTTTTCTCAGCAGCCCAGTGCAGGGTGCTGCTGGAAATGGACTTTCCCAGGGACCATACGCTTTGCTGCAGCACCAGCCGATGTTACAACCCATCAGCACACTGCTGATGTGCAAAATATTTACTCCTTGAGCAAAGGTTTTGCCACAGAGTGGCTTTTGGTGTCGGGAGAGAGCAGAAGGTGGGATAGTTTCCCAGGATGCTCAGGAATAAGATTCCAAGGCGCTGCTTGCCGTAGGGCTTGCCGGGAGCAGGCAGAGCGCAGGCTGGGCTGGGCTGGCACCGTGCTCGGGTCACACACGTCCCTCTGTGCTTCGGTTCTGCCACTGGAGTCATGTTCATCAGCAACAGTTCATTTGAAAGTTATTAATCTTTGAGGCTCGCTATTTGTTTGCTCCCCTCCATGTGCTCACCTCTCTCCCTTAGGAAAAACAAATTTAAAAACTTCTTTGTGCAAGAGAAGGAAGAGAAAAATCAGATCATTTTCCCGAGGCCACAGAATTTCTCAGATATCCATTTCAAGGTGTTTATTACAGCCTTTCATCCCCTTCCCTGACTGTTGAGACTAAATTCCCTGCCTGGCAACAGATGGGAGGCCAAGGTATTTTTAGCAGTTTGTTTGCTTTGATTGAACCTGTAAACAGGATCCTGCTTTTAAGTCCTTGAGTTACCTTGGGGGCTAACAAGCTGAACTTCTCTGCGCCAGGAAATTCAGGAGAAAAACTACCTGTGACAAGGAACCATCCCAGCTGCATAAACCCAATGTTTTCCCCCTCATCCTGGGGACCTGGAGTGTGTTATAACTATGAACTGGCACACTGAGCAGTGAGTTATTAATTTTATTTTACAGAAAGGTAAACAGCAGAGATTAATGTCACCTCAGTAAAGGCTGGATGAGCCTGTAAGGTCATCTTCAGTCTTAGTTCTTCATGAATCTGATAAAATATATATAAATGGGTTAAATGGCCTTGAGACAGGCACGTCTCCCCTGTTTGTATGATCTTGTGCGCACAATTGTTTCTGGGAAAGCAACAGTTATATACAAACTTCATTTCTACTGTCTGAACCAAGATAGCCATAGACACCAAGAACTTCCTTGCAATTTAGAAGGAAAATAAAATAAGTAAGATAAATATATCCTTCCTCTGTGCTTTCCAGACGTTTGAACCTTCCAGTGCTGTTATTTGTATGAGACATTAAGTGTGTTGGCAGTGGACTGGCCTGTTGGCCTTGCTAATCTAATGAACTCTTTGGATTAAAAATGTCCCAGTGTCCGGCTGGAGCCCATTGGCGAATCCATCCCAGCACTGCCCGCTATCCCGAGCACAGCCCCCTCCTGGGGAGGTGGAGAGAGGCCATGGGATGGTGGGACAGAGCTGCTGGAGCACAGGGATGCAGACTGTTGCATCAAAATGAGAATATCCCGCTGTGCCAGAGTCTATTGTGTATTTGGAAGGGGTGACTCCTGCTAAATATATTCACATATAAGTGAAGTGCTGTCTTCCCCGGCCTTATGAACTGGGGAAAAGCTAAAGCAGAGTGGGGAGGGTGGGAAGAAGGTTCTGCTGAGGTGGGATGAGATAAAGCATCTCTGCCAGCCCCTGGCATCTGCTTCCTTGCTCTTGGCTCTGCAGAGAGGCCAAGTGCCCCAAGCTGCAAATATCCAGTCATGGCTTTTTGGCAACAGGAACAAAGGCAAATCCCATTCTCACTCATTAGCACAAGCGTTGGGCAGCAAGACTTGCTCTCCCTCTCCGGGCTGGGAGGTATGCCCGTGGATGCACAAATCCATATGAAAACTCTTTGGAGGACTTTTTAATGCTTTCTGTAATGAATATAACAAGGATCATTTCTTTTAATCGGCCGACATCTCTGCAAGCTGTCAGCCACTGCTGCAGAGAGAACAAAGCATCTCCCTCGCGTTCTGCTGAAAAGCTCTTAATGAAGCTCTGCCCATTTCTGAGAAGCCTAAAAATCTTTGTGCTCGTTCCAGCGCAGAGCTGTGTACAAAATACCAGAGTTACCAAGTCTCTCTTTTGGGGCCTGGCTAGAAAATGAATCACTTTTATTAAAAATATTTTACTTCTGCTCTCCTTTCACCCATTTCTTCAGTTCTTTTTTAAAATTACCCTTTGAGTCGTAGAGAGCTCTTTTAGACGCCTCCTTTTGGTTTTTTCCCACCTAAATGGCTTTTAATAATTAAGTGTAATAGAGAAGCTTTGATTGGATTCCTCACTCAGATGGTTAATTAGGTATATCTAAAGAAGTTACAAAATTTATTCCTTTGGAGTCAATTCCTTTGCCTTTATCCAAACTAAAATACACTGTTCCCCAGAGAGTTCTTGTTTGAGAATTGACTGAAGGTAATTATTTCAGATAATTAAGATTACTAAGCAAAGTAATTTAATTTTCTTCCCTGCCTCTTCCTCCCTCCAAGAAATGTAAATGTCTGTGTAACACTCGATCAATAAAAAAAACCTTTTCAAAGGTTAAGTTGGCCAAGTGTGCTGTAAGTTAGGAGAGACTGGCATAAAGTGAAATCCAGTAGAGTTGTTTAGAAAAGTAATGAAATTTCCAAGCAAATTATTTTTTTCCCCTCAAGATTTTTGGGAGTTTGTGGTTTTTTATGTTTGAATTTTTTAATTTTATTTTTTTTTTAATTCTGAATTTTTGCCAAAGGCAGGGCAGGGACAGTGGGTACAAAGATAAAAACTTCTATGGCCAAATTAGTGATATTGAAACCACCTGTTCTGGGGTGGGGTTGGCCAGGCTGAGACCCCACAGGTGAAGGAGATGCAGAATCACGGGAGACAGGTGAATTGCGTTAACTAACGAGGCCCCACCAGTGCCATGTGCAGCAGACGGTGGTGAGGCAGCAAAAGAGAAGTGGAAGCTCAGGGTGCTGGAAGGCTGAAGAAACTGAGCAAAAAAAAGGTATTTGGGATTTTTCCTTTTGTTTTTTCATTATCTCTGAGTGTTTGGTTGTTGCACAGCTTAGATACGTGTGTGGTTAGGGAAGTCTGGGCGGCGTTTGCGCTAACGTTTGTGTTGGAGCGAGTAAGCAGAGGCAGAGGTGATTGTTTTTCTCCAAGTCACAACATTTTTTGTGTTTATTAACTTTCTGGTTAATGCTGGAGAAGGGATGAAGTTGGGAACTCTTTCCTTTTGTGCTTGGTCTGTGGGGCTATGAGACAAGGACCTGTTTATTGAACTTGTTTTATGTAACCAAAGAAACTGCAAAGCAATGAGGTTCCTCTTTGTTCAGTGAGATCCTGAGTCATTCCAGTTCCTGCCAATTTAATCCATTTTTTCTCTTGTCTCTTTATGAATGTTTCTTCTTGTCTTAGCTGTGTCCTATGTGTGTCCCGTGCTGCTTGTGCACAGAGTTTGTGATATTTATAGAGAAATTATGTTTTATGGTTTCCTTTCCCTGTAAATTGGTGGTATCTCAAACTGCAAGTTCAGAAAGTGCTCAGTCTCTCATCAGTGTGGTGTGTCTGGGTACAAGCAAAAAAATAGCAATGCTAAGTCTTAAGCAGCTTTCAGGATTTAAACTTTATTCAATCCCGTATCCTGGGCTGTGCCTTAAGCTCAAACCTCATCTACAGCTGGGTCAAACTTTCCTGACCTGGTTAGTGTTGCCTGAATCCAAAAGCTTTGGACTGTGTTGGGTGAGTTCAGCTCCTGCAGCCCCATCCCAGGTGTGGGGGCTGGGGGAGATGAGCTGGGGGTCTTGGAGTGGAAACATCTCTTGCTGCTGTAGAAGTCTGGGCTGGACTTGCTAAGAACGAAGCTAGATACCCAAACATTGGGGATGTGTTTGCATGTCTGAAGTACTTCTAAAAATCAGTGTAACTCGGAGAAGACGGACTCCCTGCTTGTGTGTTTACCTTAAACTGCTTTGGCTTCTCTTTTCGGTTATTGCTGTTTTTAAGGTTGTTTGTAATATAATGCAAACTTCTGGGAAGGAAAAGGTCTGGAGCCATTTAAATGTGGCTTTATAGGAAGGACAGGTGCTGGACAGAGTGTCCCAGTCTCTAACAAATACCTGCAAAGTGTTTGGGAACAGCGGTGACTTTCCACAGCACCAGCCTTCCCACCTGTTCATTTCCAAAGCTTAGCTCAGGTGTTTGAGTTCCAGTCGTTCTGTAATGACTGCCTACTTCTAGTGAAGCTTCCTGTGGAGTGTTCATTAGAATTTCTGTTTTACAAGAGCCACTCACTGAAATGCACAAACACTTCAGCAACCTGTCAGTGCTCGGCTTTGAAGCCAGCGCAGAGGCGAATACCAAAGATCTGCTATCTTAATTAGTACAAGAGGTTACGGAGATGTTAATACCTGATCTTGCAGGGCTGACAGAAAGGATTAAAGGTTGTGGAATCAGATGCCTGTACAACAGAGGGTTCTGGGCAGCACTGTTTTTCCTGAGCTCAAGTTAGCAGATTGTGGCTTCGCTTGCTCGAGTGAACGTGCTTGTTGGTGCGAGTCCGAGTTGGAGCATATGGAGACTCATGACTTGCACTTGGGCCAAGGGTGGCAGCTGCCAGGAAGGTCTTAATTCCTTCAAGTTTTGGTGGTATCAAATTCTATCAAAAATACTTGAAATAAAGCCTACACCTTGTGGCTATGAAACACGATCTTTCAGTTAATGGGTTTTGAAAACAGCCTTGCTGGGCTCAGGCACACAGCATGCATCCTATCAGCACCTATTCCTGCAAACTCCAGTGACCTGGGGCCACTGCTGTTGTGATGTGACCGCTGCCCACAGAACCTGTACAGGGTCCACTAGACAGCAGCCAGAAACACATTTCTTGCACCACTGTGGCAAACTGGAACGCTTGTTTCCATAGTGTTGCGATGCTGAGGAGCTCCTGTGTGAGGGTCAGCAGAAAGGAGGAGGCACCTTGGGAATCCCAGCTTGCTCCAGGGCTGTGTGTGGGGAGGACACCAGAGAAAGGGTCACTCCAGGTGTTTGTGGTAATGGATGGAAATCAGATACTGGATAACATGTGCCTTTTGCAGCCCTGTTTTCCCTGGCCTTGCCCAATCTGTTCTTGTGGTGCATGTGATGAAATTCCTGAGATGCAGACAGTCCTCTGTAACTTGCAGTCCTAAAGCTGTCGTTGTGTGGACATGGAGAACCAGGGATGCTTCAGTCTTATTTGTAGTTCTCAGGATTTTGTGTTGCAGTGGGGTGTTTGAGCCCTGTGCCCGTGTTGCTTCCACAGTCCTTACCCTGAAATGTTTATAGTTTTGGGCCCTGATTCTGCGGTGAGGTGGCTTTGGCTGAATCTTTCAGGTATCTGTATGTGACAAGTAATACTCAACCTGTCTAAAGGTGGTAAAAATCTTGGTGTAATTAATTTATTGTATTTTATGATGCTTGGTCTGCCTCCCTGGCACCCAGAGGATCTCAGATCTTTGATCCAGAGGGTGTGATTTATTGGGCAATTATACATCTACACGCTATCATTCATGCTGGAAAGAGGCGCTGTGATCTCATCAGTCTGGGAGAACGTGACATGGAAGGACTTTTATCAAATGAAGGGAGGGCTGATGGATGGAGAAGCCAGGGAAGTATTGATTCAAGCCTATATATTATCTTCTACATTAATATTGTGGAGACAGTAGCAAATAGAG